>NC_092708.1:280360294-280495294 GCF_047496885.1 Scyliorhinus torazame | reverse complement strand
ATCCAGCCATCCATCCAGCTATACATCCATCCATCCATCCCTCTAGCAAGCCATCCATCCAGCCATCCAGCCATCCATCCAGCCATCCATCCATCCATCCATCCCTCCAGCCAGCCATCCATCCAGCCATCCCTCCATCCAGCCATCCATCCAGCCATCCATGCATTCATCCATCTCTTCATCTAGCCATCCATCCAGCCATTCATCCATCCATCCATACCTCCAGCCAGACAGCCATCCATCCATCCATCCATCCAGCCATCCATCCAGCCATCCATCCATCAATCCATCCGCCCAGCCAGCCAACCATCCAGCCATCCATCCACCCATTAATCCATCCCTCCAGCCAGCCATCCATCCAGCCATCCATCCATCCAGCCATCCATTCAGCAATCCATCCATCCATCCAGCCCTACAGCCAGACATCCATTCGGCCATCCATCCATCCAGCCATCCATCCATCCATCCCTCCAGCCAGCCATCCATCCAGCCATCCATGCATTCAGCCATCCGTCCAGCCATCCATCCATCCATCCATCCCTCCCGCCAGCCATCCATCCAGCCATCCATCCAGCCATCCAACCATTCATCCATCTCTCCAGCCAGCCATACATCCAGCCATCCATCCATCCAACCACCCATCCATCCATCCATCCATCCCTCCTTCCAGCCAGTCATTAAGCCATCCATCCATCCAGCCATCCATCCAGCCATCCATCCCTCCAGCCAGCCAACCATCCAGCCATCCCTCCATCCAGCGATCCATCCATCCATCCATCCCTTCAGCCTGCCAGCCATCCATCCATCCATCCATCCAGCCATCCATCAAGCCATGCATCCATCCAGCCATCCAACCATCCAACCATCCATCCATCCATCCCGCCAGCGAGTCATCTTTCCAGCCATCCTTCCATCCAGCCATCCAACCTGCCATCCATCCATCCATCCATCCCTTCAGCCAGCCATTCATCCAGCCATCCATCCATCCAGCCATCCATCCAACTATACATCCATCCATCCATCCCTCTAGCAAGCCATCCATCCAGCCATCCAGCCATCCATCCAGCCATCCATCCATCCATCCATCCCTCCAGCCAGCCATCCATCCAGCCATCCCTCCATCCAGCCATCCATCCAGCCATCCATGCATTCATCCATCTCTCCATCTAGCCATCCATCCAGCCATTCATCCATCCATCCATACCTCCAGCCAGACAGCCATCCATCCATCCATCCATCCAGCCATCCATCCAGCCATCCATCCATCAATCCATCCGCCCAGCCAGCCAACCATCCAGCCATCCATCCACCCATTAATCCATCCCTCCAGCCAGCCATCCATCCAGCCATCCATCCATCCAGCCATCCATTCAGCAATCCATCCATCCATCCAGCCCTACAGCCAGACATCCATTCGGCCATCCATCCATCCAGCCATCCATCCATCCATCCCTCCAGCCAGCCATCCATCCAGCCATCCATCCATCCAGCCATCCGTCCAGCCATCCATCCATCCATCCATCCCTCCCGCCAGCCATCCATCCAGCCATCCATCCAGCCATCCAACCATTCATCCATCTCTCCAGCCAGCCATACATCCAGCCATCCATCCATCCAACCACCCATCCATCCATCCATCCATCCCTCCTTCCAGCCAGTCATTAAGCCATCCATCCATCCAGCCATCCATTCAGCCATCCATCCCTCCAGCCAGCCAGCCATCCAGCCATCCCTCCATCCAGCCATCCATCCAGCCATCCATCCATCCATCCATCCCTCCAGCCAGCCAACCATCCAGCCATCCCTCCATCCAGCTATCCATCCATCCATCCATCCCACCAGCCAGCCATCCATCCAGCCATCCATCCAGCCATCCGTCCAGCCATCCATCCATCCATCCAACCCTCCAGTCAGCCATCCATCCAGCCATCCATCCATCCAGCCATCCATCCAGCCATCCAGCCATCCCTCCAGACGGCCATCCATCCAGCCATTCCTCCATCCAACCATCGATCCAACCATCCATCCATCTCTCCAGCCAGCCATACATCCAGCCATCCATCCATTCGGCCATTCATCCAGCCATCCATCCATCCATCCCTCCAGCCAGCCAGCCATTAAGCCATCCATCCATCCAGCCATCCATCAAGCCATCCATCCTTCCCTCCAGCCAGCCATCCATCCAGCCATCCATCCATCCATCCATCCAGCCATCCAGCCAACCATCCAGCCATCCCTCCATCCAGCCATCCATCCATCCGTCCATCCCTCCAGCCAGCCATCCATTCAGCCATCTATCCATCCAGCCATCCATCCAGCCATCCATCCATCAATCCATCCCTCCAGCCAGCCATCCATCCAGCCATCCATCAAAATCAGCCGTCCAGCCAGCCATCCATTCATCCATGCATCCCTCCAGCCAGCCATCCATCCAGTCATCCATCCATCCATCCATCACTCCAGCGAGCCAACCATCCAGCCATCCCTCCATCCAGCCATCCATCCATCCATCCCTCCAGCCACCCATCCAGCCATCCATCCATCAATCCATCCCTCCAGCCAGCCATCCATCCATCCATCCATTCGGCCATCCATCCAGCCATCCATCCATCCATCCATCCCTCCAGCCAGATATCGATCCAGCCATCCATCCATTCCTTCAGCCAGCCATCCATCCAGCCTTCCTTCCATCCAGCCATCCATCCAGCCATCCATCCATCCATCCCTCCAGCCAGCCATCCATCCAGCCATTCATCCGTCCAGCCATCCATCCAGCCATCCATCCATCCATCCCTCCAGCCAGCCATCCATCCAGCCATCCATCCTTCCAGCCATCCATCCAGCCATCCATCCATCCATCCATCCCTTCAGCCTGCCATCCATCCAGCCAGCCATCCAGCCATCCATCCATCAATCCATCCCTCCAGCCAGCCATGCATCCAGCCATCCTTCTATCCAGCCATCCATCCAGCCATCCATCCATGACTCCATCCCTCCAGCCATCCACCCATCCATCCATCGATCTAGCCATCCATTCAGCCATCCATCCATCCCTGCAGCCAGCCATCCATCCAGCCTTCCATCCATTCAGCCATCCGTCCAGCCATCCATTAATCCATCCATTCCTCCAGCCAGCAATCCATCCAGCCATCCATCCAGCCACCCATCCAGCCATCCATTCATCCATCCATCCCACCAGCCAGCCATCCATCCAGCCATCCAGCCAGCCATCCATCCAGCCATCCATCCATCCAGCCATCCATCCATCCATCCATCCCTCCAGCCAGCCAGTCATTAAGCCATCCATCCATCCAGCCATCCATCCAGCCATGCATCCATCCATCCATCCCTCCATCCAGCCATCCATCCAGCCATCCATCCATCCAGCCTTCCAGCCATCCATCCATCCATCCATCCAACCATCCATCCATCTAGCCATCCATCCATCCATCCATCCAGCCATCCATCAAGCCATCCATCCATCCAGCCATCCATCCAGCCATCCATCCATCCATCCATCCCGCCAGCGAGTCATCCATCCAGCCATCCATGCAGCCATCCATCCATCGATCCGTCCCTCCAGCCAGCCATCCATCCAGCCATCCATCCATCCAGCCTTCCATCCAGCCATCCATCCAGCCATACATCCATCCATCCATCACTCCAGCCAGCCATCCATCCAGCCATCCCTCCATCCAGCCATCCATCCAGCCATCCATGCATTCATCCATCTCTCCATCCAGCCATCCATCCAGCCATTCATCCATCCATCCATACCTCCAGCCAGCCAGCCATCCATCCATCCATCCATCCAGCCATCCATCCAGCCATCCATCCATCAATCCATCCGCCCAGCCAGACATCCATCCAGCCATCCAGCCATCCAGCCATCCATCCATCCATCCATCCATTAATCCATCCCTCCAGCCAGCCATCCATCCAGCCATCCATCCATCCAGCCATCCATTCAGCAATCCATCCATCCATCCATCCATTCAGCCAGCCATCCATTCGGCCATCCATCCATCCAGCCATCCATCCATCCATCCCTCCAGCCAGCCATCCATCCAGCCATCCATCCATCCAGCCATCCATCCAGCCATCCATCCATCCATCCATCCCTCCCGCCAGCCATCCATTCAGCCATCCATCCATCCAGCCATCCATCCAGCCATCCATCCATCCGTCCCTCCAGCCAGCCATCCATCCAGCCATCCATCCATCCAGCCTTCCATCCAGCCATCCATCCATCCATCCTTCCCTCCATCCAGCCATCCATCCAGCCATCAATCCATCCAGCCGCCCATCCAGCCATCCATACATCCATCCATCCCTTCAGCCAGTCATCCAACCAGCCATCCATCCATCCAGCCATCCATCCAGCCATCCATCCATCCATCCCTCCAGCCAGCCATTCATCCAGCCATCCATCCATCCAGCCATCCATCGAGCCATCCATTCATCCATCCATCCCTCCAGCCAGCCATCCATCCAGCCATCCATCCATCCAGCCATCCATCCATCCCTCCAGCCAGCCATCCATCCAGCCATCCATCCCTCCAGCCAGCCATCCATCCAGCCATCCCTCCATCCAGCCATCCATCCAGCCATCCATGCATTCTTCCATCTCTCCATCCAGCCATCCATCCAGCCATTCATCCATCCATCCATACCTCCAGCCAGCCAGCCATCCATCCATCCATCCATCCAGCCATCCATCCAGCCATCCATCCATCAATCCATCCGCCCAGCCAGCCATCCATCCAGCCATCCAGCCATCCATCCATCCATCCATCCATTAATCCATCCCTCCAGCCAGCCATCCATCCAGCCATCCATCCAGCCATCCATTCAGCAATCCATCCATCCATCCATCCCTTCAGCCAGCCATCCATTCGGCCATCCATCCATCCAGCCATCCATCCATCCATCCCTCCAGCCAACCATCCATCCAGCCATCCATCCATCCAGCCATCCATCCAGCCATCCATCCATCCATCCATCCCTCCCGCCAGCCATCCAATCAGCCATCCATCCATCCAGCCAGCCATCCAGCCATCCATCAATCCATCCGTCCCTCCAGCCAGCCATCCATCCAGCCATCCATCCATCCAGCCTTCCATCCAGCCATCCATCCAACCATCCTTCCCTCCAGCCAGCCATTCAACCAGCCATCCATCCATCCAGCCACCCATCCAGCCATCCATCCATCCATCCATCCCTCCAGCCAGTCATCCAACCAGCCATCCATCCATCCAGCCATCCATCCAGCCATCCATCCATCCATCCATCCCTCCAGCCAGCCATTCATCCAGCCATCCATCCATTCAGCCATCCATCCAGCCATCCAACCATCCATCCCTCCAGCAAGCCATCCATCCAGCCATACATTCATTCAGCCATCCATCCAGCCATCCACCATTCATCCATCTCTCCAGCCAGCCATACATCCAGCCATCCATCCATCCATCCAGCCATCCATCCATCCATCCATCCCTCCTTCCAGCCGGTCATTAAGCCATCCATCCATCCAGCCATCCATCCAGCCATCCATCCCTCTAGCCAGCCAGTCATCCAGCCATCCCTCCATCCAGCCATCCATCCAGCCATCAATCCATCCATCCATCCCTCCAGCCAGCCAACCATCCAGCCATCCCTCCATCCAGCTATCCATCCATCCATCCATCCCACCAGCCAGCCATCCATCCAGCCATCCATCCAGCTATCCATCCAGCCATCCATTCATCAATCCATCCCTCCAGCCAGCCATCCATCAAGCCATCCATCCATCCAGCCGTCCATTCAGCCATCCATCCATCCATCCATCCCTTCAGCCTGCCAGCCATCCATCCATCC
The DNA here is from genome assembly GCF_047496885.1 of Scyliorhinus torazame. NCBI lineage: Eukaryota > Metazoa > Chordata > Chondrichthyes > Carcharhiniformes > Scyliorhinidae > Scyliorhinus > Scyliorhinus torazame. The sequence continues at coordinate 280,489,438 of NC_092708.1, read as the reverse complement.
ATCCATCCATCCATCCATCAAGCCATGCATCCATCCAGCCATCCAACCATCCAACCATCCATCCATCCATCCCGCCAGCGAGTCATCCATCCAGCCATCCATCCATCCAGCCATCCATCCTGCCATCCATTCATCAATCCATCCCTCCAGCCAGCCATCCATCAAGCCATCCATCCATCCAGCCGTCCATTCAGCCATCCATCCATCCATCCATCCCTTCAGCCTGCCAGCCATCCATCCATCCATCCATCCAGCCATCCATCAAGCCATGCATCCATCCAGCCATCCAACCATCCAACCATCCATCCATCCATCCCGCCAGCGAGTCATCTATCCAGCCATCCATCCATCCAGCCATCCATCCTGCCATCCATCCATCCATCCATCCCTTCAGCCAGCCATTCATCCAGCCATCCATCCATCCAGCCATCCATCCAGCTATACATCCATCCATCCATCCCTCTAGCAAGCCATCCATCCAGCCATCCAGCCTTCCATCCAGCCATCCATCCATCCATCCATCCCTCCAGCCAGCCATCCATCCAGCCATCCCTCCATCCAGCCATCCATCCAGCCATCCATGCATTCATCCATCTCTTCATCTAGCCATCCATCCAGCCATTCATCCATCCATCCATACCTCCAGCCAGACAGCCATCCATCCATCCATCCATCCAGCCATCCATCCAGCCATCCATCCATCAATCCATCCGCCCAGCCAGCCAACCATCCAGCCATCCATCCACCCATTAATCCATCCCTCCAGCCAGACATCCATCCAGCCATCCATCCATCCAGCCATCCATTCAGCAATCCATCCATCCATCCAGCCCTACAGCCAGACATCCATTCGGCCATCCATCCATCCAGCCATCCATCCATCCATCCCTCCAGCCAGCCATCCATCCAGCCATCCATCCATCCAGCCATCCGTCCAGCCATCCATCCATCCATCCATCCCTCCCGCCAGCCATCCATCCAGCCATCCATCCAGCCATCCAACCATTCATCCATCTCTCCAGCCAGCCATACATCCAGCCATCCATCCATCCAACCACCCATCCATCCATCCATCCATCCCTCCTTCCAGCCAGTCATTAAGCCATCCATCCATCCAGCCATCCATCCAGCCATCCATCCCTCCAGCCAGCCAGCCATCCAGCCATCCCTCCATCCAGCCATCCATCCAGCCATCCATCCATCCATCCATCCCTCCAGCCAGCCAACCATCCAGCCATCCCTCCATCCAGCGATCCATCCATCCATCCATCCCACCAGCCAGCCATCCATCCAGCCATCCATCCAGCCATCCGTCCAGCCATCCATCCATCCATCCAACCCTCCAGTCAGCCATCCATCCAGCCATCCATCCATCCAGCCATCCATCCAGCCATCCAGCCATCCCTCCAGACGGCCATCCATCCAGCCATTCCTCCATCCAACCATCGATCCAACCATCCATCCATCTCTCCAGCCAGCCATACATCCAGCCATCCATCCATTCGGCCATTCATCCAGCCATCCATCCATCCATCCCTCCAGCCAGCCAGCCATTAAGCCATCCATCCATCCAGCCATCCATCAAGCCATCCATCCTTCCCTCCAGCCAGCCATCCATCCAGCCATCCATCCATCCATCCATCCAGCCATCCAGCCAACCATCCAGCCATACCTCCATCCAGCCATCCATCCATCCGTCCATCCCTCCAGCCAGCCATCCATTCAGCCATCTATCCATCCAGCCATCCATCCAGCCATCCATCCATCAATCTATCCCTCCAGCCAGCCATCCATCCAGCCATCCATCAAAACCAGCCGTCCAGCCAGCCATCCATTCATCCATGCATCCCTCCAGCCAGCCATCCATCCAGTCATCCATCCATCCATCCATCCATCACTTCAGCGAGCCAACCATCCAGCCATCCCTCCATCCAGCCATCCATCCATCCATCCCTCCAGCCACCCATCCAGCCATCCATCCATCAATCCATCCCTCCAGCCAGCCATCCATCCATCCATCCATTCGGCCGTCCATCCATCCATCCATCCATCCATCCATCCCTCCAGCCAGATATCCATCCAGCCATCCATTCCTTCAGCCAGCCATCCATCCAGCCTTCCTTCCATCCAGCCATCCATCCAGCCATCCATCCATCCATCCCTCCAGCCAACCATCCATCCAGCCATTCATCCGTCCAGCCATCCATCCAGCCATCCATCCATCCATCCATCCCTCCAGCCAGCCATCCATCCAGCCATCCATCCTTCCAGCCATCCATCCAGCCATCCATCCATCCATCCATCCCTTCAGCCAGCCATCCATCCAGCCAGCCATCCAGCCATCCATCCATCAATCCATCCCTCCAGCCAGCCATGCATCCAGCCATCCTTCTATCCAGCCATCCATCCAGCCATCCATCCATGACTCCATCCCTCCAGCCATCCACCCATCCATCCATCGATCTAGCCATCCATTCAGCCATCCATCCATCCCTGCAGCCAGCCATCCATCCAGCCTTCCATCCATCCAGCCATCCGTCCAGCCATCCATTAATCCATCCATTCCTCCAGCCAGCAATCCATCCAGCCATCCATCCAGCCACCCATCCAGCCATCCATTCATCCATCCATCCCACCAGCCAGCCATCCATCCAGCCATCCAGCCAGCCATCCATCCAGCCATCCATCCATCCAGCCATCCATCCATCCATCCATCCCTCCAGCCAGCCAGTCATTAAGCCATCCATCCATCCAGCCATCCATCCAGCCATGCATCCATCCATCCATCCCTCCAGCCAGCCATCCATCCAGCCATCCCTCCAACCAGACATCCATCCAGCCAGCCAACCATCCAGCCATCCCTTCATCCAGCCATCCATCCAGACATCCATCCATCCAGCCATCCTTCCAGCCATCCATCCATCAATCCATCCCTCCAGCCAGCCTGCCATCCAGCCATCCATCCATCCCGCCGTCCATCCAGCCATCCATCCATCCATCCATCCCTCCAGCCAGCCATCCATCCAGCTATCCATCCATCCAGCCATCCAGTCAGCCATCCATCCATCCATCCATCCCTCCAGCCAGCCATCCATCCAGCCATCCATCCATCCAGCCATCCATCCAGCCATCCATCCATCCAGCCATCCATTCCTCCAGCCAGCCATCCATCCAGCCATCCATCCATCCAGCCATCCATACAGCCAGCCATCCATCCATCCCTCCAGCCAGCCATCCATCCAGCAATCCATCCGTCCAGCCATACATCCAGCCATCCGTCGCTACATCCATCCCTCCAGCCAGCCATCCATCCAGCGATCCATCCATCCAGCCAGCCATCCAGCCATCCATCCATCCCTCCAGCCAGCCATCTATCCAGCCATCCTTCCATCCATCCATCCATCCAGCAATCCATCCAGCCATCCATCCATCCATCCATCCCTCCAGCCAGTCATCCATCCAGCCATCCATCCATCCAGCCATCCAACCAGCCATCCATCCATCCATCCCTCCAGCCAGCCAATCATACAGCCACCCATCCATCCAGCCATCCATTCAGCCATCCATCCATCCATCCACCCTTCTAACCAGCCATCCATCCATCCATTCCTCCATCCAGCCATCCATCCAGCCATCCATCCATCCTTCCATCTCTCCAGCCAGCCATACATCCAGCCATCCATCCATTCAGCCATTCATCCAGCCATCCATCCATCCATCCATCCCTCCAGCCAGCCAGCCATTAAGCCATCCATCCATTCAGCCGTCCATCCAGCCATCCATCCATCCCTCCAGCCAGCCATCCATCCAGCCATCCCTCCATCCAGCCATCCATCCAGCCATCCATCCATTCATCCATCCATCCAGCCAGCCAACCATCCAGCCATCCCCCCATACAGCCATCCATCCATCCAACCATCCCTCCAGCCATTCATCCATTCAGCCATCTATCCATCCAGCCATCCATCCAGCCATCCATCCATCAATTCATCCCTCCAGCCAGCCATCCATCAAGTCATCCATCCAAACCAGCCGTCCATCCAGCCATCCATCCATCCATGCATCCCTCCAGCCAGCCATCCATCCAGTCATCCATCCATCCATCCATCACTCCAGCCACCCAACCATCCAGCCATCCCTCCATCCAGCGATCCATCCATCCATCCCTCCAGCCATCCATCCATCCATCCAGCCAGCCAACCATCCAGCCATCCCCCCATACAGCCATCCATCCATGCATCCATCCCTCCAGCCATTCATCCATCCAGCCATCGATCCAGCCATCCATCCATCAATGCATCCCTCCAACCTGCCATCCATCCAGCCATCCATCCAGCAGCCCATCCAGCCATCCATCCATCCCTCCAGCCATCCATCCATCCAGCCATCCATCCATCCATCCATCCCTCCAGCCAGCCAACCATCCAGCCAACCCTCCATCCAGCCATCCCTCCATCCAGCCATCCATCCATCCATCCATCCCTCCAGCCAGCCATCCATCCAGCCATCCATCCATCCAGCCATCCAACCAGCCATCCATCCATCATTCCAGCCCTCCAGCCAGCCATCCATCCAGCAACCCATCCATCCAGCCGTCCATCCAACCATCCATCCATCCATCCATCCCTCCAGCCAGCTATCCATCCAGCCATCCATCCATCCAGCCATCCATTCAGCCATCCATCCAGCCATCCATCCATCCAGCCATCAATCCAGCCATCCATCCATCCATCCATTCCTCCAGACAGCCATCCATCCAGCCATCCATCCATCCAACCCTCCAGCAAGCCATCCATCCAGCCATCCATCCATCCAACCCTCCAGCAAGCCATCCATCCATCCATCCATCCCTCCAGCCAGCTATCCATCCAGCCATCCATCCATCCAGCCATCCATTCAGCCATCCATCCAGCCATCCATCCATCCAGCCATCAATCCAACCATCCATCCATCCATCCATCCCTCCAGCCAGCTATCCATCCAACCATCCATCCATCCAGCCATCCATTTAGCCATCCATCCAGCCATCCATCCATCCAGCCATCAATCCAGCCAGCCATCCATCCATCCATTCCTCCAGCCAGCCATCCATCCAGCCATCCATCTATCCAGCCATCCATCCAGCCATCCATCCATCCATCCCTCCAGCCAGCCATCCATCCAGCCATCCAGCCAGCCAACCATTCAGTCATCGCTCCATCCAGCCATCCATCAATCCACCCATCCCTCCATCCATCCATCCATCCCTTCAGCCAGCCATTCATCCAGCCATCCATCCATCCAGCCATCCATCCAGCTATACATCCATCCATCCATCCCTCTAGCAAGCCATCCATCCAGCCATCCAGCCTTCCATCCAGCCATCCATCCATCCATCCATCCCTCCAGCCAGCCATCCATCCAGCCATCCCTCCATCCAGCCATCCATCCAGCCATCCATGCATTCATCCATCTCTTCATCTAGCCATCCATCCAGCCATTCATCCATCCATCCATACCTCCAGCCAGACAGCCATCCATCCATCCATCCATCCAGCCATCCATCCAGCCATCCATCCATCAATCCATCCGCCCAGCCAGCCAACCATCCAGCCATCCATCCACCCATTAATCCATCCCTCCAGCCAGCCATCCATCCAGCCATCCATCCATCCAGCCATCCATTCAGCAATCCATCCATCCATCCAGCCCTACAGCCAGACATCCATTCGGCCATCCATCCATCCAGCCATCCATCCATCCATCCCTCCAGCCAGCCATCCATCCAGCCATCCATCCATCCAGCCATCCGTCCAGCCACCCATCCATCCATCCATCCCTCCCGCCAGCCATCCATCCAGCCATCCATCCAGCCATCCAACCATTCATCCATCTCTCCAGCCAGCCATACATCCAGCCATCCATCCATCCAACCACCCATCCATCCATCCATCCATCCCTCCTTCCAGCCAGTCATTAAGCCATCCATCCATCCAGCCATCCATCCAGCCATCCATCCCTCCAGCCAGCCAGCCATCCAGCCATCCCTCCATCCAGCCATCCATCCAGCCATCCATCCATCCATCCATCCCTCCAGCCAGCCAACCATCCAGCCATCCCTCCATCCAGCGATCCATCCATCCATCCATCCCACCAGCCAGCCATCCATCCAGCCATCCATCCAGCCATCCGTCCAGCCATCCATCCATCCATCCAACCCTCCAGTCAGCCATCCATCCAGCCATCCATCCATCCAGCCATCCATCCAGCCATCCAGCCATCCCTCCAGACGGCCATCCATCCAGCCATTCCTCCATCCAACCATCGATCCAACCATCCATCCATCTCTCCAGCCAGCCATACATCCAGCCATCCATCCATTCGGCCATTCATCCAGCCATCCATCCATCCATCCCTCCAGCCAGCCAGCCATTAAGCCATCCATCCATCCAGCCATCCATCAAGCCATCCATCCTTCCCTCCAGCCAGCCATCCATCCAGCCATCCATCCATCCATCCATCCAGCCATCCAGCCAACCATCCAGCCATACCTCCATCCAGCCATCCATCCATCCGTCCATCCCTCCAGCCAGTCATCCATTCAGCCATCTATCCATCCAGCCATCCATCCAGCCATCCATCCATCAATCTATCCCTCCAGCCAGCCATCCATCCAGCCATCCATCAAAACCAGCCGTCCAGCCAGCCATCCATTCATCCATGCATCCCTCCAGCCAGCCATCCATCCAGTCATCCATTCTTCCATCCATCCATCACTCCAGCGAGCCAACCATCCAGCCATCCCTCCATCCAGCCATCCATCCATCCATCCCTCCAGCCACCCATCCAGCCATCCATCCAGCAATCCATCCCTCCAGCCAGCCATCCATCCATCCATCCATTCGGCCGTCCATCCAGCCATCCATCCATCCATCCATCCCTCCAGCCAGATATCCATCCAGCCATCCATCCATTCCTTCAGCCAGCCATCCATCCAGCCTTCCTTCCATCCAGCCATCCATCCAGCCATCCATCCATCCATCCCTCCAGCCAACCATCCATCCAGCCATTCATCCGTCCAGCCATCCATCCAGCCATCCATCCATCCATCCATCCCTCCAGCCAGCCATCCATCCAGCCATCCATCCTTCCAGCCATCCATCCAGCCATCCATCCATCCATCCATCCCTTCAGCCAGCCATCCATCCAGCCAGCCATCCAGCCATCCATCCATCAATCCATCCCTCCAGCCAGCCATGCATCCAGCCATCCTTCTATCCAGCCATCCATCCAGCCATCCATCCATGACTCCATCCCTCCAGCCATCCACCCATCCATCCATCGATCTAGCCATCCATTCAGCCATCCATCCATCCCTGCAGCCAGCCATCCATCCAGCCTTCCATCCATCCAGCCATCCGTCCAGCCATCCATTAATCCATCCATTCCTCCAGCCAGCAATCCATCCAGCCATCCATCCAGCCACCCATCCAGCCATCCATTCATCCATCCATCCCACCAGCCAGCCATCCATCCAGCCATCCAGCCAGCCATCCATCCAGCCATCCATCCATCCAGCCATCCATCCATCCATCCATCCCTCCAGCCAGCCAGTCATTAAGCCATCCATCCATCCAGCCATCCATCCAGCCATGCATCCATCCATCCATCCCTCCAGCCAGCCATCCATCCAGCCATCCCTCCAACCAGACATCCATCCAGCCAGCCAACCATCCAGCCATCCCTTCATCCAGCCATCCATCCAGACATCCATCCATCCAGCCATCCTTCCAGCCATCCATCCATCAATCCATCCCTCCAGCCAGCCTGCCATCCAGCCATCCATCCATCCCGCCGTCCATCCAGCCATCCATCCATCCATCCATCCCTCCAGCCAGCCATCCATCCAGCTATCCATCCATCCAGCCATCCAGTCAGCCATCCATCCATCCATCCATCCCTCCAGCCAGCCATCCATCCAGCCATCCATCCATCCAGCCATCCATCCAGCCATCCATCCATCCAGCCATCCATTCCTCCAGCCAGCCATCCATCCAGCCATCCATCCATCCAGCCATCCATACAGCCAGCCATCCATCCATCCCTCCAGCCAGCCATCCATCCAGCAATCCATCCGTCCAGCCATACATCCAGCCATCCGTCGCTACATCCATCCCTCCAGCCAGCCATCCATCCAGCGATCCATCCATCCAGCCAGCCATCCAGCCATCCATCCATCCCTCCAGCCAGTCATCCATCCAGCCATCCATCCATCCAGCCATCCAACCAGCCATCCATCCATCCATCCCTCCAGCCAGCCAATCATACAGCCACCCATCCATCCAGCCATCCATTCAGCCATCCATCCATCCATCCAACCTTCCAGCCAGCCATCCATCCAGCCGTCCATCCATCCAGCCATCCATCCAGCCATCCATCCATCCATCCACCCTTCTAACCAGCCATCCATCCATCCATTCCTCCATCCAGCCATCCATCCAGCCATCCATCCATCCTTCCATCTCTCCAGCCAGCCATACATCCAGCCATCCATCCATTCAGCCATTCATCCAGCCATCCATCCATCCATCCATCCCTCCAGCCAGCCAGCCATTAAGCCATCCATCCATTCAGCCGTCCATCCAGCCATCCATCCATCCCTCCAGCCAGCCATCCATCCAGCCATCCCTCCATCCAGCCATCCATCCAGCCATCCATCCATTCATCCATCCATCCAGCCAGCCAACCATCCAGCCATCCCCCCATACAGCCATCCATCCATCCAACCATCCCTCCAGCCATTCATCCATCCAGCCATCTATCCATCCAGCCATCCATCCATCCATCCATCCATCAATTCATCCCTCCAGCCAGCCATCCATCAAGTCATCCATCCAAACCAGCCGTCCATCCAGCCATCCATCCATCCATGCATCCCTCCAGCCAGCCATCCATCCAGTCATCCATCCATCCATCCATCACTCCAGCCACCCAACCATCCAGCCATCCCTCCATCCAGCGATCCATCCATCCATCCCTCCAGCCATCCATCCATCCATCCAGCCAGCCAACCATCCAGCCATCCCCCCATACAGCCATCCATCCATGCATCCATCCCTCCAGCCATTCATCCATCCAGCCATCGATCCAGCCATCCATCCATCAATGCATCCCTCCAACCTGCCATCCATCCAGCCATCCATCCATCCAGCAGCCCATCCAGCCATCCATCCATCCCTCCAGCCATCCATCCATCCAGCCATCCATCCATCCATCCATCCCTCCAGCCAGCCAACCATCCAGCCAACCCTCCATCCAGCCATCCCTCCATCCAGCCATCCATCCATCCATCCATCCCTCCAGCCAGCCATCCATCCAGCCATCCATCCATCCAGCCATCCAACCAGCCATCCATCCATCATTCCAGCCCTCCAGCCAGCCATCCATCCAGCAACCCATCCATCCAGCCGTCCATCCAACCATCCATCCATCCATCCATCCCTCCAGCCAGCTATCCATCCAGCCATCCATCCATCCAGCCATCCATTCAGCCATCCATCCAGCCATCCATCCATCCAGCCATCAATCCAGCCATCCATCCATCCATCCATTCCTCCAGACAGCCATCCATCCAGCCATCCATCCATCCAACCCTCCAGCAAGCCATCCATCCAGCCATCCATCCATCCAACCCTCCAGCAAGCCATCCATCCATCCATCCATCCCTCCAGCCAGCTATCCATCCAGCCATCCATCCATCCAGCCATCCATTCAGCCATCCATCCAGCCATCCATCCATCCAGCCATCAATCCAACCATCCATCCATCCATCCATCCCTCCAGCCAGCTATCCATCCAACCATCCATCCATCCAGCCATCCATTTAGCCATCCATCCAGCCATCCATCCATCCAGCCATCAATCCAGCCAGCCATCCATCCATCCATTCCTCCAGCCAGCCATCCATCCAGCCATCCATCTATCCAGCCATCCATCCAGCCATCCATCCATCCATCCCTCCAGCCAGCCATCCATCCAGCCATCCAGCCAGCCAACCATTCAGTCATCGCTCCATCCAGCCATCCATCAATCCACCCATCCCTCCAGCCATCCATCCATCCAGCCATCCATCCAGCCATCGATCCATCCATCCATCCCTCCAGCCAGATATCATTCCAGCCATCCATCCATCCAGCCATCCATTCAGCCACCCATCCAGCCATCCATCCATCCAGCCATCCATCCAGCCATCCATCGATCCATCCATCCATTCCTTCAGCCAGCCATCCATCCAGCCATCCATCCATCCATCCATCCAGCCATCCATCCATCCATCCATCCCTCCAGCCAGCCATCCATCCAGCCATCCATCCGTCCAGCCATCCATCCAGCCATCCATCCATCCATCCATCCCTCCAGCCAGCCAATCATCCAGCCATCCATCCATCCAGCCATCCATCCAGCCATCCATCCATCCATCCAACCTTCCAGCCAGCCATCCATCGAGCCGTCCATCCATCCAGCCATCCATTCAGCCATCCATCCATCCATCCACCCTTCTAGCCAGCCATCCATCCATCCATTCCTCCATCCAGCCATCCATCCAGCCATCCATCCATCCATCCATCTCTCCAGCCAGCCATACATCCAGCCATCCATCCATTCAGCCATTCATCCAGCCATCCATCCATCCATCCATCCCTCCAGCCAGCCAGCCATTAAGCCATCCATCCATTCAGCCATCCATCCAGCCATCCATCCATCCCTCCAGCCAGCCATCCATCCAGCCATCCCTCCATCCAGCCATCCATCCAGCCATCCATCCATCCATCCATCCATCCAGCCAGCCAACCATCCAGCCATCCCCCCATACAGCCATCCATCCATCCATCCATCCCTCCAGCCATTCATCCATCCTGCCATCTATCCATCCAGCCATCCATCCAGCCATCCATCCATCAATCCATCCCTCCAGCCAGCCATCCATCAAGCCATCCATCCAAACCAGCCGTCCATCCAGCCATCCATCCATCCATGCATCCCTCCAGCCAGCCATCCATCCAGTCATCCAGCCATCCATCCATCACTCCAGCCAGCCAACCATCCATCCATTCCTTCAGCCAGCCATCCATCCAGCCATCCATCCATCCAGCCAACCATCCAGCCATCCATCCATCCATCCATCCCTCCAGCCAGCCATCCATCCAGCCATCCATCATTCCAGCCATCCATCCAGCCAAGCATCCATCCATCCATCCCTCGAGCCAGCCATCCATCCAGCCATCCATCCTTCCAGCCATCCATCCAGCCATCCATCCATCCATCCATCCCTCCAGCCAGCCATCCATCCAGCCAGCCCTCCAGCCATCCATCCATCAATCCATCCCTCCAGCCAGCCATGCATCCAGCCATCCTTCCATTAAGCCATCCATCCAGACATCCATCCATGACTCCATCCCTCCAGCCAGCCATCCATCCATCCATCGATCTAGCCATCCATTCAGCCATCCATCCATCCATCCATCCCTGCAGCCAGCCATCCATCCAGCCTTCCATCCATCCAGCCATCCGTCCAGCCATCCATTAATCCATCCATTCCTCCAGCCAGCAATCCATCCAGCCATCCATCCAGCCATCCATCCAGCCATCCATCCATCACTTCATCCAGCCATCCATCCAGCCATCCATCCAGCCATCCATCCATCCAGCCATCCATCGAGCCATCCATCCATCCATCCATCCCTCCAGCCAGCCATCCGTCCAGCCATCCATCCATCCAGCCACCCATCCATCCATCCATCCATCCATGCCTCCAGCCAGCCATCCATCCGGACATCCATCCATCCAGCCATCCATCCAGCCACCCATCCATTAATCCATCCCTCCAGCCAGCCATCCATCCAGCCATCCATCTATCCAGCGTTCAAACCGCCAACCATCCATCCATCCCTCCAGTCAGCCATCCAACCATCCATCCCTCCAGCCAGCCATCCATCCAGCCATCCATCCATCCAGCAATCCATCCAGCCATCCATCCATCAATCCATCCATCCAGCCATCCATCCAGCCATCCATTCAGCCATCCATTCAGCCATCCATTCATCCATCCATCCTGCCATCCATCAATCCATCCATCCATCCAGCCATTCTACCAGCCACCCATCCATCCAACAAGCCAACCAGCCATCCATCCATCCATCCATCCAGCCAGCCATCCAGACATCTAGCCATCCAGCCAGCCATCCATCCAGCCATCCACCATCCTTCCATCCCTCCAGCCAGCCATCCATCCAGCCATCCATCCAACCAGCCATCCATCCAACCATCCACCCATCCATCACTCCAGCCAGCCATCCATCCAGCCATCCATCCAGCCAGCCATCCATCCATCCACCCATCCATCCATCCATCCCTCCATCCTGCCATCCATCCAGCCATCCATCCATCCATCCCTCCAGCCAATCGTCCATCCAGCCATCCATCCATCCATCCATCCCTCCAGCCAATCGTCCATCCATCCAGCAATCCATCCAGCCATCCATCCATCAATGTGATCTACCCCATTTATGGGATCTACCCCAGAATACTGAAGGAGGCTGGAGAGGAAATTGTGGAGGCCTTGAGAGAAATCTTTGGATCCTCGCTGTCTTCAGGGGATGTCCCGGAGGACTGGAGAATAGCCAATGTTGTTCCTCTGTTTAAGAAGGGTAGCAAGGATAATCCCGGGAACTACAGGCCGGTGAGCCTGACATCAGTGGTAGGGAAATTACTGGAGAGAATTCTTCGAGACAGGATCTACTCCCATTTGGAAGCAAATGGACGTATTAGTGAGAGGCAGCACGGTTTTGTGAAGGGAAGGTCGTGTCTCACTAACTTGATAGAGTTTTTCGAGGAGGTCACTAAGATGATTGATGCAGGTAGGGCAGTAGATGTTGTCTATATGGACTTCAGTAAGGCCTTTGACAAGGTCCCTCATGGTAGACTAGTACAAAAGGTGAAGTCACACGGGATCAGGGGTGAACTGGCAAGGTGGATACAGAACTGGCTAGGCCATAGAAGGCAGAGGGTAGCAATGGAGGGATGCTTTTCTCATTGGAGGGCTGTGACCAGTGGTGTTCCACAGGGATCAGTGCTGGGACCTTTGCTCTTTGTAGTATATATAAATGATTTGGAGGAAAATGTAACTGGTCTGATTAGTAAGTTTGCAGACGACACAAAGGTTGGTGGAATTGCGGATAGCGATGAGGACTGTCTGAGGATACAGCAGGATTTAGATTGTCTGGAGACTTGGGCGGAGAGATGGCAGATGGAGTTTAATCCGGACAAATGTGTGGTAATGCATTTTGGAAGGGCTAATGCAGGTAGGGAATATACAGTGAATGGTAGAACCCTCAAGAGTATTGAAAGTCAAAGAGATCTAGGAGTACAGGTCCACAGATCATTGAAAGGGGCAACACAGGTGGAGAAGGTAGTCAAGAAGGCATACGGCATGCTTGCCTTCATTGGCCGGGGCATTGAGTATAAGAATTGGCAAGTCATGTTGCAGCTGTATAGAACCTTAGTTAGGCCACACTTGGAGTATAGTGTTCAATTCTGGTCGCCACACTACCAGAAGGATGTGGAGGCTTTAGAGAGGGTGCAGAAGAGATTTACCAGAATGTTGCCTGGTATGGAGGGCATAAGCTATGAGGAGCGATTGAATAAACTCGGTTTGTTCTCACTGGAACGAAGGAGGTTGAGGGGCGACCTGATAGAGGTATACAAAATTATGAGGGGCATAGACAGAGTGGATAGTCAGAGGCTTTTCCCCAGGGTAGAGGGGTCAATTACTAGGGGGCATAGGTTTAAGGTGAGAGGGGCAAAGTTTAGAGTAGATGTACGAGGCAAGTTTTTTACGCAGAGGGTAGTGGGTGCCTGGAACTCACTACCGGAGGAGGTAGTGGAAGCAGGGACGATAGGGACATTTAAGGGGCATCTTGACAAATATATCATTAGGATGGGAATAGAAGGATACGGACCCAGGAAGTGTAGAAGATTGTAGTTTAGTCGGGCAGTATGGTCGGCACGGGCTTGGAGGGCCGAAGGGCCTGTTCCTGTGCTGTACATTTCTTTGTTCTTTGTTCTTTGTTTGTTCAATCCATCCATCCAGCCATCCATCCAGCCATCCGTTCAGCCATCCATTCAGCCATCCATTCATCCATCCATCCAGCCATCCATCAATCCATCCATCCATCCAGCCATTCTACCAGCCACCCATCCATCCATCCAGCCAACCAGCCATCCATCCATCCATCCAGCCAGCCATCCAGACATCTAGCCACCCATCCAGCCATCCATCCAGCCATCCACTATCCTTCCATCCCTCCAGCCAGCCATCCATCCAGCCATCCATCCAACCAGCCATCCATCCAACCATCCACCCATCCATCACTCCAGCCAGCCATCCATCCAGCCATCCATCCAGCCAGCCATCCATCCAGCCACCCATCCATCCATCCATCCCTCCAGCCTGCCATCCATCCAGCCATCCATCCATCCATCCCTCCAGCAAATCGTCCATCCAGCCATCCATCCATCCAGCCATCCAACCAGCCATCCATCCATCCATCCATCCCTCCAGCCAGCCATCCACCCAGCCATCCCTCCATCCATCCGTCCATCCATCCATCCATCCAGCCATCCAACCATCCAGCCAGCCGTCCATCCAGCCATCCCTCCATACAGCCATTCATCCAGCCATCCATCCATCCGTCACCCCCGCCAGCCATCCATCCAGCCATCCCTCCATCCAGCCATGCATCCAGCCATCCATCCATCCATCCATCCATCCAGCCATCCATCCAGCCATCCATCCATCCAGCCTTCCAGCCATCCAGCCATCCATCCATCCAACCATCCATCCATCCAGCCATCCATCCATCCATCCATCCAGCCATCCATCAAGCCATCCATCCATCCAGCCATCCATCCAGCCATCCATCCAGCCATCCATCCCTCCAGCGAGTCATCCATCCAGCCATCCATCCATCCAGCCATCCATCCTGCCATCCATCCATCCATCCATCCCTCCAGCAAGCCATTCATCCAGCCATCCATCCATCCAGCCATCCGTCCAGCTATCCATCCATCCATCCTTCCATCCCTCCAGCAAGCCATCCATCCAGCCATCCAGCCATCCATCCAGCCATCCATCCATCCATCCATCCCTCCAGCCAGCCATCCATCCAGCCATCCCTCCATCCAGCTATCCATCCAGCCATCCATGCATTCATCCATCTCTCCATCCAGCCATCCATGCAGCCATTCATCCATCCATCCATACCTCAAGCCAGCCAGCCATCCATTCATCCATCCATCCAGCCATCCATCCATCAAACCATCCGCCCAGCCAGACATCCATCCAGCCATCCAGCCATCCAGCCATCCATCCATCCATCCATCCATTAATCCATCCCTCCAGCCAGCCATCCATCCAGCCATCCATCCATCCAGCCATCCATTCAGCAATCCATCCATCCATCCATCCCTTCAGCCAGCCATCCATTCGGCCATCCATCCAGCCATCCATCCAGCCATCCATCCATCCAGCCATCCATCCATCCATCCAGCCATCCATCCAGCCACCCATCCATCCAGCCTTCCAGCCATCCAGCCATCCATCCATCCAACCATCCCTCCAGCCAGCCATCCACCCAGCCATCCCTCCATCCATCCGTCCATCCATCCATCCATCCAGCCATCCAACCATCCAGCCAGCCGTCCAGCCAGCCATCCCTCCATACAGCCATTCATCCAGCCATCCATCCATCCGTCACCCCCGCCAGCCATCCATCCAGCCATCCCTCCATCCAGCCATGCATCCAGCCATCCATCCACCCATCCATCCATCCATCCAGCCATCCATCCAGCCATCCATCCATCCAGCCTTCCAGCCATCCAGCCATCCATCCATCCAACCATCCACCCATCCAGCCATCCATCCATCCATCCAGCCATCCTTCAAGCCATCCATCCATCCAGCCATCCATCCAGCCATCCATCCATCCATCCATCCCGCCAGCGAGTCATCCATCCAGCCATCCATTCATCCAGCCATCCATCCTGCCATCCATCCATCCATCCATCCCTCCAGCCAGCCATTCATCCAGCCATCCATCCATTCAGCCATCCATCCAGCCATCCATCCATCCATCCGTCCCTTCAGCCAGCCATCCATCCAGCCATCCATCCATCCAGCCTTCCATCCAGCCATCCATCCAGCCATACATCCATCCATCCATCCCTCCAGCCAGCCATCCATCCAGCCATCCCTCCATCCAGCCATCCATCCAGCCATCCATGCATTCATCCATATCTCCATCCAGCCATCCATCCAGCCATTCATCCATCCATCCATACCTCCAGCCAGATAGTCATCCATCCATCCATCTATCCAGCCATCCATCCAGCCATCCATCCATCAATCCATCTGCCCAGCCAGACATCCATCCAGCCATCCAGCCATCCAGCCATCCATCCAACCATCCATCCATTAAACCATCCCTCCAGCCAGCCATCCATCCAGCCATCCATCCATCCAGCCATCCATTCAGCAATCCATCCATCCATCCATCCATTCAGCCAGCCATCCATTCGGCCATCCATCCATCCAGCCATCCATCCATCCATCCCTCCAGCCAGCCATCTATCCAGCCATCCATCCATCCAGCCATCCATCCAGCCATCCATCCATCCATCCATCCCTCCCGCCAGCCATCCATTCAGCCATCCATCCATCCAGCCATCCATTCAGCCATCCATCCATCCGTCCCTCCAGCCAGCCATCCATCCAGCCATCCATCCATCCAGCCTTCCATTCAGCCATCGATCCATCCATCCTTCCCTCCAGCCAGCCATCCATCCAGCCATCCATCCATGCAGCCGCCCATCCAGCCATCCATACATCCATCCATCCCTCCAGCCAGTCATCCAACCAGCCATCCATCCATCCAGCCATCCATCCATCCATCCATCCATCCATCCCTCCAGCCAGCCATTCATCCAGCCATCCATCCATCCAGCCATCCATTGAGCCATCCATTCATCCATCCATCCCTCCAGCCAGCCATCCATCCAGCCATCCATCCATCCAGCCATCCATCCATCCCTCCAGCCAGCCATCCATCCGGACCTACATCCATCCAGCCATCCATCCCTCCAGCCAGCCATCCATCCAGCCATCACTCCATCCAGCCATCCATCCAGCCATCCATGCATTCATCCATCTCTCCATCCAGCCATCCATCCAGCCATTCGTCCATCCATCCATACCTCCAGCCAGCCAGCCATCCATCCATCCATCCATCCAGCCATCCATCCACCCATCCATCCATCAATCCATCCGCCCAGCCAGCCATCCATCCAGCCATCCAGCCATCCAGAAATCCATCCATCCATCCATCCATTAATCCATCCCTCCAGCCAGCCAGCCATCCAGCCATCCATCCATCCAGCCATCCATTCAGCAATCCGTCCATCCATCCATCCCTTCAGCCAGCCATCCATTCGGCCAACCATCCATCCAGCCATCCATCCATCCATCCCTCCAGCCAGCCATCCATCCAGCCATCCATCCATCCAGCCAACCATCCAGCCATCCATCCATCCATCCATCCCTCCCGCCAGCCATCCATTCAGCCATCCATCCATCCAGCCATCCATCCAGCCATCCATCAATCCATCCGTCCCTCCAGCCAGTCATCCATCCAGCCATCCATCCATCCAGCCTTCCATCCAGCCATCCATCCAACCATCCTTCCCTCCAGCCAGCCATCCAACCAGCCATCCATCCATCCAGCCACCCATCCAGCCATCCATCCATCCATCCATCCTTCCAGCCAGTCATCCAACCAGCCATCCATCCATCCAGCCATCCATCCATCCAGCCATCCATCCAGCCATCCATCCATCCATCCATCCATCCCTCCAGCCAGCCATCCATCCAGCCATCCATCCATCCAGCCATCCATCCTGCCATCCATCCATCCATCCATCCCTCCAGCCAGCCATTCATCCAGCCATCCATCCATCCAGCCATCCGTCCAGCTATCCATCCATCCATCCTTCCATCCCTCCAGCAAGACATCCATCCAGCCATCCAGCCATCCATCCAGCCATCCATCCATCCATCCATCCCTCCAGCCAGCCATCCATCCAGCCATCCCTCCATCCAGCTATCCATCCAGCCATCCATGCATTCATCCATCTCTCCATCCAGCCATCCATGCAGCCATTCATCCATCCATCCATACCCCAAGCCAGCCAGCCATCCATTCATCCATCCATCCAGCCATCCATCCAGACATCCATCCATCAATCCATCCGCCCAGCCAGACATCCATCCAGCCACCCAGCCATCCAGCCATCCATCCATCCATCCATCCAATAATCCATCCCTCCAGCCAGCCATCCATCCAGCCATCCATCCATCCAGCCATCCATTCAGCAATCCATCCATCCATCCATCCCTTCAGCCAGCCATCCATTTGGCCATCCATCCATCCAGCCATCCATTCATCCATCCCTCCAGCCAGCCATCCATCCAGCCATCCATCCATCCAGCCATCCATCCAGCCATCCATCCATCCATCCATCCATCCCTCCCGCCAGCCATCCATTCAGCCATCCATCCATCTAGCCATCCATCCAGCCATCCATCCTTCCGTCCCTCCAGCCAGCCATCCATCCAGCCATCCATACATACAGCCATCCATCCATCCATCCAGCCATCCATCCAGCCACTCATCCATCCAGCCTTCCAGCCATCCAGCCATCCATCCATCCAACCATCCCTCCAGCCAGCCATCCACCCAGCCATCCCTCCATCCATCCGTCCATCCATCCATCCATCCAGCCATCCAACCATCCAGCCAGCCGTCCAGCCAGCCATCCCTCCATACAGCCATTCATCCAGCCATCCATCCATCCGTCACCCCCGCCAGCCATCCATCCAGCCATCCCTCCATCCAGCCATGCATCCAGCCATCCATCCATCCATCCATCCATCCATCCAGCCATCCATCCAGCCATCCATCCGTCCAGCCTTCCAGCCATCCAGCCATCCATCCATCCAACCATCCATCCATCCAGCCATCCATCCATCCATCCATCCAGCCATCCTTCAAGCCATCCATCCATCCAGCCATCCATCCAGCCATCCATCCATCCATCCCGCCAGCGAGTCATCCATCCAGCCATCCATTCATCCAGCCATCCATCCTGCCATCCATCCATCCATCCACCCCTCCAGTCAGCCATTCATCCAGCCATCCATCCATCCAGCCATCCATCCAGCCATCCATCCATCCATCCGTCCCTTCAGACAGCCATCCATCCAGCCATCCATCCATCCAGCCTTCCATCCAGCCATCCATCCAGCCATACATCCATCCATCCATCCGTCCAGCCAGCCATCCATCCAGCCATCCCTCGATCCAGCCATCCATCCAGCCATCCATGCATTCATCCATCTCTCCATCCAGCCATCCATCCAGCCATTCATCCATCCATCCATACCTCCAGCCAGCCAGTCATCCATCCATCCATCCATCCAGCCATCCATCCAGCCATCCATCCATCAATCCATCTGCCCAGCCAGACATCCATCCAGCCATCCAGCCATCCAGCCATCCATCCAACCATCCATCCATTAATCCATCCCTCCAGCCAGTCATCCATCCAGCCATCCATCCATCCAGCCATCCATTCAGCAATCCTTCCATCCATCCATCCATTCAGCCACCCATCCATTCGGCCATCCATCCATCCAGACATCCATCCATCCATCCCTCCAGCCAGCCATCCATCCAGCCATCCATCCATCCAGCCATCCATCCAGCCATCCATCCATCCATCCATCCCTCCCGCCAGCCATCCATTCAGCCATCCATCCATCCAGCCATCCATTCAGCCATCCATCCATCCGTCCCTCCAGCCAGCCATCCATCCAGCCATCCATCCAGCCTTCCATCCAGCCATCCATCCATCCATCCTTCCCTCCAGCCAGCCATCCATCCAGCCATCCATCCATCCAGCCGCCCATCCAGCCATCCATACATCCATCCATCCCTCCAGCCAGTCATCCAACCAGCCATCCATCCAACCAGCCATCCATCCATCCAGCCATCCATCCATCCATCCATCCATCCATCCCTCCAGCCAGCCATTCATCCAGCCATCCATCCATCCAGCCATCCATTGAGCCATCCATTCATCCATCCATCCCTCCAGCCAGCCATCCATCCAGCCATCCATCCATCCAGCCATCCATCCATCCCTCCAGCCAGCCATCCATCCGGACCTCCATCCATCCAGCCATCCATCCCTCCAGCCAGCCATCCATCCAGCCATCACTCCATCCAGCCATCCATCCAGCCATCCATGCATTCATCCATCTCTCCATCCAGCCATCCATCCAGCCATTCGTCCATCCATCCATACCTCCAGCCAGCCAGCCATCCATCCATCCATCCATCCAGCCATCCATCCACCCATCCATCCATCAATCCATCCGCCCAGCCAGCCATCCATCCAGCCATCCAGCCATCCAGAAATCCATCCATCCATCCATCCATTAATCCATCCCTCCAGCCAGCCAGCCATCCAGCCATCCATCCATCCAGCCATCCATTCAGCAATCCGTCCATCCATCCATCCCTTCAGCCAGCCATCCATTCGGCCAACCATCCATCCAGCCATCCATCCATCCATCCCTCCAGCCAACCATCCATCCAGCCATCCATCCATCCAGCCATCCATCCAGCCATCCATCCATCCATCCATCCCTCCCGCCAGCCATCCATTCAGCCATCCATCCATCCAGCCCTCCATCCAGCCATCCATCAATCCATCCGTCCCTCCAGCCAGTCATCCATCCAGCCATCCATCCATCCAGCCTTCCATCCAGCCATCCATCCAACCATCCTTCCCTCCAGCCAGCCATCCAACCAGCCATCCATCCATCCAGCCACCCATCCAGCCATCCATCCATCCATCCAGCCAGTCATCCAACCAGCCATCCATCCATCCAGCCATCCATCCATCCAGCCATCCATCCAGCCATCCAGCCATCCATCCATCCATCCCTCCAGCCAGCCATCCATCCAGCCATCCATCCATCCAGCCATCCATCCTGCCATCCATCCATCCATCCATCCCTCCAGCCAGCCATTCATCCAGCCATCCATCCATCCAGCCATCCGTCCAGCTATCCATCCATCCATCCTTCCATCCCTCCAGCAAGACATCCATCCAGCCATCCAGCCATCCATCCAGCCATCCATCCATCCATCCATCCCTCCAGCCAGCCATCCATCCAGCCATCCCTCCATCCAGCTATCCATCCAGCCATCCATGCATTCATCCATCTCTCCATCCAGCCATCCATGCAGCCATTCATCCATCCATCCATACCTCAAGCCAGCCAGCCATCCATTCATCCATCCATCCAGCCATCCATCCAGACATCCATCCATCAATCCATCCGCCCAGCCAGACATCCATCCAGCCACCCAGCCATCCAGCCATCCATCCATCCATCCATCCAATAATCCATCCCTCCAGCCAGCCATCCATCCAGCCATCCATCCATCCAGCCATCCATTCAGCAATCCATCCATCCATCCATCCCTTCAGCCAGCCATCCATTTGGCCATCCATCCATCCAGCCATCCATTCATCCATCCCTCCAGCCAGCCATCCATCCAGCCATCCATCCATCCAGCCATCCATCCAGCCATCCATCCATCCATCCATCCATCCCTCCCGCCAGCCATCCATTCAGCCATCCATCCATCTTGCCATCCATCCAGCCATCCATCCTTCCGTCCCTCCAGCCAGCCATCCATCCAGCCATCCATACATACAGCCATCCATCCATCCATCCAGCCATCCATCCAGCCACTCATCCATCCAGCCTTCCAGCCATCCAGCCATCCATCCATCCAACCATCCCTCCAGCCAGCCATCCACCCAGCCATCCCTCCATCCATCCGTCCATCCATCCATCCATCCAGCCATCCAACCATCCAGCCAGCCGTCCAGCCAGCCATCCCTCCATACAGCCATTCATCCAGCCATCCATCCATCCGTCACCCCCGCCAGCCATCCATCCAGCCATCCCTCCATCCAGCCATGCATCCAGCCATCCATCCATCCATCCATCCATCCATCCAGCCATCCATCCAGCCATCCATCCGTCCAGCCTTCCAGCCATCCAGCCATCCATCCATCCAACCATCCATCCATCCAGCCATCCATCCATCCATCCATCCAGCCATCCTTCAAGCCATCCATCCATCCAGCCATCCATCCAGCCATCCATCCATCCATCCCGCCAGCGAGTCATCCATCCAGCCATCCATTCATCCAGCCATCCATCCTGCCATCCATCCATCCATCCACCCCTCCAGTCAGCCATTCATCCAGCCATCCATCCATCCAGCCATCCATCCAGCCATCCATCCATCCATCCGTCCCTTCAGACAGCCATCCATCCAGCCATCCATCCATCCAGCCTTCCATCCAGCCATCCATCCAGCCATACATCCATCCATCCATCCGTCCAGCCAGCCATCCATCCAGCCATCCCTCGATCCAGCCATCCATCCAGCCATCCATGCATTCATCCATCTCTCCATCCAGCCATCCATCCAGCCATTCATCCATCCATCCATACCTCCAGCCAGCCAGTCATCCATCCATCCATCCATCCAGCCATCCATCCAGCCATCCATCCATCAATCCATCTGCCCAGCCAGACATCCATCCAGACATCCAGCCATCCAGCCATCCATCCAACCATCCATCCATTAATCCATCCCTCCAGCCAGCCATCCATCCAGCCATCCATCCATCCAGCCATCCATTCAGCAATCCTTCCATCCATCCATCCATTCAGCCACCCATCCATTCGGCCATCCATCCATCCATCCATCCCTCCAGCCAGCCATCCATCCAGCCATCCATCCATCCAGCCATCCATCCATCCAGCCATCCATTCAGCAATCCTTCCATCCATCCATCCATTCAGCCACCCATCCATTCGGCCATCCATCCATCCATCCATCCCTCCAGCCAGCCATCCATCCAGCCATCCATCCATCCAGCCATCCATCCAGCCATCCATCCATCCATCCATCCCTCCCGCCAGCCATCCATTCAGCCATCCATCCATCCAGCCATCCATTCAGCCATGCATCCATCCGTCCCTCCAGCCAGCCATCCATCCAGCCATCCATCCAGCCTTCCATCCAGCCATCCATCCATCCATCCTTCCCTCCAGCCAGCCATCCATCCAGCCATCCATCCATCCAGCCGCCCATCCAGCCATCCATACATCCATCCATCCCTCCAGCCAGTCATCCAACCAGCCATCCATCCATCCAGCCATCCATCCATCCATCCATCCCTCCAGCCAGCCATTCATCCAGCCAACCATCCATCCAGCCATCCATCCAGCCATCCCTCCATCCAGCCATCCATCCAGCCATCCATGCATTCATCCATCTCTCCATCCAGCCATCCATCCAGCCATTCGTCCATCCATCCATACCTCCAGCCAGCCAGCCATCCATCCATCCATCCATCCAGCCATCCATCCACCCATCCATCCATCAATCCATCCGCCCAGCCAGCCATCCATCCAGCCATCCAGCCATCCAGCCATCCATCCATCCATCCATCCATTAATCCATCCCTCCAGCCAGCCAGCCATCCAGCCATCCATCCATCCAGCCATCCATTCAGCAATCCGTCCATCCATCCATCCCTTCAGCCAGCCATCCATTCGGCCAACCATCCATCCAGCCATCCATCCATCCATCCCTCCAGCCAGCCATCCATCCAGCCATCCATCCATCCAGCCATCCATCCAGCCATCCATCCATCCATCCATCCCTCCCGCCAGCCATCCATTCAGCCATCCATCCATCCAGCCATCCATCCAGCCATCCATCAATCCATCCGTCCCTCCAGCCAGTCATCCATCCAGCCATCCATCCATCCAGCCTTCCATCCAGCAATCCATCCAACCATCCTTCCCTCCAGCCAGCCATCCAACCAGCCATCCATCCATCCAGCCACCCATCCAGCCATCCATCCATCCATCCATCCCTCCAGCCAGTCATCCAACCAGCCATCCATCCATCCAGCCATCCATCCAGCCATCCATCCATCCATCCATCCCTCCAGCCAGCCATTCATCCAGCCATCCATCCATTCAGCCATCCATCCAGCCATCCAACCATCCATCCCTCCAGCAAGCCATCCATCCAGCCATCCATTCATTCAGCCATCCATCCAGCCATCCAACCATTCATCCATCTCTCCAGCCAGCCATACATCCAGCCATCCATCCATCCATCCAGCCATCCATCCATCCATCCATCCCTCCTTCCAGCCAGTCATTAAGCCATCCATCCATCCAGCCAGCCATCCATCCCTCCAGCCAGCCAGTCATCCAGCCATCCCTCCATCCAGCCATCCATCCAGCCATCCATCCATCCATCCCTCCAGCCAGCCAACCATCCAGCCATCCCTCCATCCAGCTATCCATCCATCCAGCCAGCCATCCATCCAGCCATCCATCCATCCAGCCATCCATCCATCCAGCCATCCAGCCAGCCATCCATCCATCAATCCATCCGCCCAGCCAGCCATCCATCCAGCCATCCATCCACCCATTAATCCATCCCTCCAGCCAGCCATCCATCCAACCATCCATTCAGCAATCCAACCATCCCTTCAGCCAGCCATCCATTAGGCCATCCATCCATCCAGGCATCCATCCATCCATCCCTCTAGCCAGCCATCCATCCAGCCATCCATCCATCCAGCCATCCGTCCAGCCATCCATCCATCCATCCATCCCTCCCGCCAGCCGTCCATCCAGCCATCCATCCAGCCATCCAACCATTCATCCATCTATCCAGCCAGCCATACATCGAGCCATCCATCCATCCAACCAGCCATCCATCCATCCAGCCTTCCATCCAGCCATCCATCCAACCATCCTTCCCTCCAGCCAGCCATCAAACCAGCCATCCATCCATCCAGCCACCCATCCAGCCATCCATCCATCCCTCCAGCCAGTCATCCAACCAGCCATCCATCCATCCAGCCATCCATCCAGCCATCCATCCATCCATCCATCCCTCCAGCCAGCCATTCATCCAGCCATCCATCCATTCAGCCATCCATCCAGCCATCCAACCATCCATCCCTCCAGCAAGCCATCCATCCAGCCATCCATTCATTCAGACATCCATCCAGCCATCCAACCATTCATCCATCTCTCCAGCCAGCCATACATCCAGCCATCCATCCATCCATCCAGCCATCCATCCATCCATCCATCCCTCCTTCCAGCCAGTCATTAAGCCATCCATCCATCCAGACAGCCATCCATCCCTCCAGCCAGCCAGTCATCCAGCCATCCCTTCATCCAGCCATCCATCCAGCCATCCATCCATCCATCCATCCCTCCAGCCAGCCAACCATCCAGCCATCCCTCCATCCAGCTATCCATCCATCCAGCAAGCCATCCATCCAGCCATCCATCCATCCAGCCATCCATCCATCCAGACATCCATCCAGCCATCCATCCATCAATCCATCCGCCCAGCCAGCCATCCATCCAGCCATCCATCCACCCATTAATCCATCCCTCCAGCCAGCCATCCATCCAGCCATCCATTCAGCAATCCATCCATCCCTTCAGCCAGCCATCCATTCGGCCATCCATCCATCCAGGCATCCATCCATCCATCCCTCCAGCCAGCCATCCATCCAGCCATCCATCCATCCAGCCATCCGTCCAGCCATCCATCCATCCATCCATCCCTCCCGCCAGCCATCCATCCAGCCATCCAACCAGCCATCCAACCATTCATCCATCTCTCCAGCCAGCCATACATCGAGCCATCCATCCATCCAACCAGCCATCCATCCATCCATCCATCCCTCCTTCCAGCCAGTCATTAAGCCATCCATCCATCCAGCCATCCATCCAGCCATCCATCCCTCCAGCCAGCCAGCCATCCAGCCATCCCAGCATCCAGCCATCCATCCAGCCATCCATCCATCCCTCTAGCCAGCCAACCATCCAGCCATCCCTCCATCCAGCTATCCATCCATCCATCCATCCCACCAGCCAGCCATCCATCCAGCCATCCATCCAGCTATCCATCCAGCCATCCATTCATCAATCCATCCCTCCAGCCAGCCATTCATCAAGCCATCCATCCATCCAGCCGACCATTCAGCCATCCATTCATCCATCCATCACGCCAGCGAGTCATCCATCCATCCATCCATCCATCCAGCCATCCATCCTGCCATCCATCCATCCATCCATCCCTCCAGCCAGCCATTCATCCAGCCATCCATCCATCCAGCCATCCATCCAGCCATCCAGCCATCCATCCAGCCATCCATCCATCCATCCATCCCTCCAGCCAGCGATCCATCCAGCCATCCCTCCATCCAGCCAACCATCCAGCCATCCATGCATTCATCCTTCTCTACATCCAGCCATCCATCCAGCCATTCATCCATCCATCCATACCTCCAGCCAGACAGCCATCCATCCATCCATCCATCCAGCCATCCATCCAGCCATCCATCCATCAATCCATCCGCCCAGCCAGCCATCCATCCAGCCATCCAGTCATCCACCCATTAATCCATCCCACCAGCCAGCCATCCATCCAGCCATCCATCCATCCAGCCATCCATTCAGCAATCCATCCATCCATCCATCCCTTCAGCCAGCCAGCCATTCGGCCATCCATCCATCCAGCCATCCATCCATCCATCCCTCCAGCCAGCCATCCATCCAGCCATCCATCCATCCAGCCATCCATCCAGCCATCCATACATCCATCCATCCCTCCCGCCAGCCATCCATTCAGCCATCCATCCATCCAGCCATCCATCCAGCCATCCATCCATCCGTCCCTCCAGCCAGCCATCCATCCAGCCATCCATCCATCCAGCATTCCATCCAGCCATCCATCCATCCATCCTTCCCTCCAGCCAGCCATCCATCCAGCCATCCATCCATCCAGCCGCCCATCCAGCCATCCATCCATCCCTCCAGCCAGTCATCCAACCAGCCATCCATCCATCCAGCCATCCATCCAGCCATCCATCCATCCATCCATCCCTCCACCCAGCCATTCATCCAGCCATCCATCCATTCAGCCATCCATCCAGCCATCCAACCATCCATCCCTCCAGCAAGCCATCCATCCAGCCATCCATTCATCCAGCCATCCATCCATTCATCCATCCATCCCGCCAGCGAGTCATCCATCCATCCATCCATCCATCCAGCCATCCATCCTGCCATCCATCCATCCATCCATCCCTCCAGCCAGCCATTCATCCAGCCATCCATCCATCCAGCCATCCATCCAGCTATCCATCCATCCACCCATCCATCCCTCTAGCAAGCCATCCATCCAGCCATCCAGCCATCCATCCAGCCATCCATCCATCCATCCATCCCTCCAGCCAGCCATCCATCCAGCCATCCCTCCATCCAGCCATCCATCCAGCCATCCATGCATTCATCCTTCTCTACATCCAGCCATCCATCCAGCCATTCATCCATCCATCCATACCTCCAGCCAGACAGCCATCCATCCATCCATCCATCCAGCCATCCATCCAGCCATCCATCCATCAATCCATCCGCCCAGCCAGCCATCCATCCAGCCATCCAGTCATCCACCCATTAATCCATCCCTCCAGCCAGCCATCCATCCAGCCATCCAACCATCCAGCCATCCATTCAGCAATCCATCCATCCATCCATCCCTTCAGCCAGCCATCCATTCGGCCATCCATCCATCCAGCCATCCATCCATCCATCCCATCAGCCAGCCATCCATCCAGCCATCCATCCATCCAGCCATCCATCCAGCCATCCATACATCCATCCCTCCAGCCAGCCATCCATCCAGCCATCCATCCATCCAGCATTCCATCCAGCCATCCATCCATCCATCCTTCCCTCCAGCCAGCCATCCATCCAGCCATCCATCCATCCAGCCGCCCATCCAGCCATCCATCCATCCCTCCAGCAGGTCATCCAACCAGCCATCCATCCATCCAGCCATCCATCCAGCCATCCATCCATCCATCCATCCCTCCAACCAGCCATTCATCCAGCCATCCATCGATTCAGCCATCCATCCAGCCATCCAACCATCCATCCCTCAAGCAAGCCATCCATCCAGCCATCCATTCATCCAGCCATCCATCCAGCCATCCATCCATCCATCCATCCCTCCAGCCAGCCATCCATCCAGCCATCGCTCCATCCAGCCATCCATCCAGCCATCCAACCATTCATCCATCTCTCCAGCCAGCCATACATCCAGCCATCCATCCATCCATCCAGCCATCCATCATCCATCCATCCCTCCTTCCAGCTAGTCATTAAGCCATCCATCCATCCATCCAGCCATCCATCCCTCCTGCCAGCCAGCCATCCAGCCATCCCTCCATCCAGCCATCCATCCAGCCATCCATCCATCCATCCCTCCAGCCAGCCAACCATCCAGCCATCCCTCCATCCAGCTATCCATCCATCCATCCATCCCACCAGCCAGCCATCCATCCAGGCATCCATCCAGCAATCCATCCAGCTGTCCATTCATCAATCCATCCCTCCAGCCAGCCATCCATCAAGCCATCCATCCATCCAGCCGTCCATTCAGCCATCCATCCATCCATCCATCCCTTCAGCCTGCCAGCCATCCAGCCATCCATCCATCCAGCCATCCATCCATCCATCCATTCCTCCAGCCAGCCATCTATCCAGCCATCCATCCTTCCAGCTATCCATCCAGCCATCCATCCATCCAACCACCGCTCCAGCCAGCCATCCATCCAGCCAGCCATCCAGCCATCCATCCATCAATCCATCCCTCCAGCTTGCCATGCATCCAGCCATCCATCCTTCCAGCTATCCAACCAGCCATCCATCCATCCAACCATCGCTCCAGCCATCCATCCATCCAGCCATCCATCCAGCCATCCATCCCTCCAGCGAGCCATCCATCCAGCCATCCATCCGTCCAGCCATCCATCCATCCATCCATCCATCCATCCATTCCTCCAGCCAAACATCCATCCAGCCATCCATCCTTCCAGCTATCCATCCAGCCATCCATCCATCCAACCATCGCTCCAGCCAGCCATCCTTCCATCCAGCCATCCATCCAGACATCCATCCATGACTCCATCCCTCCAGCCAGCCATCCATCCATCCATCGATCTAGCCATCCATTCAGCCATCCATCCATCCATTCATTCCATGCAGCCAGCCATCCATCCAGCTTTCCATCCATCCAGACATCCGTACAGCCATTCATTAATCCATCCATTCCTCCAGCCAGCAATCCATCCAGCCATCCATCCAGCCATCCATCCAGCCATCCATCCATCCATCCATCACTCCAGCCAGCCATCCATCCAGCCATCCATCCATCCAGCCATCCATCGAGCCATCCATCCATCCATCCCTCCAGCCAGCCATCCGTCCAGCCATTCATCCATCCAGCCATCCATCCATCCATCCATCCATCCATCCATCCATCCCTCCAGCCAGCCATCCATCCGGACATCCATCCATCCAGCCATCCATCCCTCCAGCCAGCCATCCATCCAGCCATCCCTCCATCCAGCCATCCATCCAGCCATCCATGCACCCATCAATCTCTCCATCCAGCCATCCATCCAGCCATTCATCCATCCATCCATACCTCCAGCCATCCAGCCATCCATCCATCAATCCATCCCTCCAGCCAGCCATGCATCCAGCCCTCCCTCCATCCAGCTATCCATCCATCCATCCATCCCACCAGCCAGCCATCCATCCAGCCATCCATCCAGCTATCCATCCAGCCATCCATTCATCAATCCATTCCTCCAGCCAGCCATCCATCAAGCCATCCATCCATCCAGCCGTCCATTCAGCCATCCATCCATCCCTTCAGCCTGCCAGCCATCCAGCCATCCATCCATCCAGCCATCCATCCAGCCATCCATCCATCCATCCCTCCAGCCAGCCATTCATCCAGCCATCCATCCATTCAGCCATGCATCCAGCCATCCATCCATCCTTCCATCCCTCCAGCCAGCCATCCATCCAGCCATCCATCCGTCCAGCCATCCATCCATCCAACCATCCATCCATCCCTCCAGCCAGCCATCCATCCAGCCATCCATCCTTTCAGCCATCCATCCAGCCACCCATCCATCCATCCATCCCTCCAGCCAGCCATCCATCCAGCCAACCATCCAGCCATCCATCCATCAGTCCATTCCTCCAGCCAGCCATGCAACCAGCCATCCTTCCATCCAGCCATCCATCCAGACATCCATCCATGACTCCATCCCTCCAGCCAGCCATCCATCCATCCATCGATCTACCCATCCATTCAGCCATCGATCCATCCATCCATCCCTGCAGCCAGCCATCCATCCAGCCTTCCATCCATCCAGCCATCCGTCCAGCCATTCATTAATCCATCCATTCCTCCAGCCAGCAATCCATCCAGCCATCCATTCAGCCATCCATCCAGCCATCCATTCATCCGTCCATCACTCCAGCCAGCCATCCATCCAGCCATCCACCCATCGAGCCATCCATCGAGCCATCCATCCATCCATCCCTCCAGCCAGCCATCCATCCAGCCATCCATCCATCCAGCCATCCATCAATCCATCCATCCATCCATCCATCCCTCCAGCCAGCCATCCATCCGGACATCCATCCATCCAGCCATCCATCCCTCCAGCCAGCCAACCATCCAGCCATCCCTCCATCCAGCTATCCATCCATCAATCCATCCCACAAGCCAGCCATCCATCCAGCCATCCATCCAGCTATCCATCCAGCCATCCATTCATCAATCCATCCCTCCAGCCAGCCATCCATCAAGCCATCCATCCATCCAGCCGTCCATTCAGCCATCCATCCATCCATCCATCCCTTCAGCCTGCCAGCCATCCATCCATCCATCCATCCATCCATCCATCAAGCCATCCATCTATCCAGCCATCCATCCATCCATCCATCAATCCCGCAAGCGAGTCATCCATCCAGCCATCCATCCATCCAGCCATCCATCCTGCCATCCATCCATCCCTCCAGCCAGCCATTCATTCAGCCATCCATCCATCCAGCCATCCATCCAGCTATCCATCCATCCATCCATCCATCCCTCTAGCAAGCCATCCATCCAGCCATCCAGCCATCCATCCAGCCATCCATCCATCCATCCATCCCTCCAGCCAGCCATCCATCCAGCCATCCCTCCATCCAGCCATCCATCCAGCCATCCATGCATTCATCCATCTCTCCATCAAGCCATCCATCCAGCCATTCATCCATCCATCCATACCTCCAGCCAGACAGCCATCCATCCATCCATCCATCCAGCCTTCCATCCAGCCATCCATCCATCCATCCTTCCGTCCAGCCAGCCATCCATCCAGCCATCCATCCATCCAGCCGCCCATCCAGCCATCCATCCATCCATCCATCCCTCCAGCCAGTCATCCAACCAGCCATCCATCCATCCAGCCATCCGTCCATCCATCCATCCATCCATCCATCCATCCATCCCTCCAGCCAGCCATTCATCCAGCCATCCATCCATTCAGCCATCCATCCAGCCATCCAACCATCCATCCCTCCAGCAAGCCATCCATCCAGCCATCCATTCATCCAGCCATCCATCCAGCCATCCATCCATCCACCATCCCTCCAGCCAGCCATCCATCAAGCCATCCCTCCATCCAGCCATCCATGCAGCCATCCAACCATTCATCCATCTCTCCAGCCAGCCATACATCCAGCCATCCATCCATCCATCCAGCCATCCATTCAGCAATCCATCCATCCATCCATCCCTTCAGCCATCCATCCATTCAGCCATCCATCCAGCCATCCATCCATCCATCCATCCCTCCAGTCAGCCATCCATCCAGCCATCCATCCGTCCAGCCATCCATCCATCCATCCATCCATCCATCCATCCATCCATCCCTCCAGCCAGCAATCCAGCCAGCCATCCATCCTTCCATCCATCCAGCCAGCCATCCATCCAGCCATTCATCCATCCATCCATACCTCCAGCCAGACAGCCATCCATCCATCCATCCATCCAGCCATCCATCCAGCCATCCATCCATCAATCCATCCGCCCAGCCAGCCATCCATCCAGCCATCCAGCCATCCACCCATTAATCCATCCCTCCAGCCAGCCATCCATCCAGCCATCCATCCATCCAGCCATCCATTCAGCAATCCATCCATCCATACATCCCTTCAGCCAGCCATCCATTCGGCCATCCATCCATCCAGCCATCCATCCATCCATCCCTCCAGCCAGCCATCCATCCAGCCATCCATCCATCCAGCCATCCATCCAGCCATCCATACATCCATCCATCCCTCCCGCCAGCCATCCATTCAGCCATCCATCCATCCAGCCATCCATCCAGCCATTCATCCATCCGTCCCTCCAGCCAGCCATCCATCCAGCCATCCATCCATCCAGCATTCCATCCAGCCATCCATCCATCCATCCTTCCCTCCAGCCAGCCATCCCTCCAGCCATCCATCCATCCAGCCGCCCATCCAGCCATCCATCCATCCATCCATCCCTCCAGCCAGTCATCCAACCAGCCATCCATCCATCCAGCCATCCATCCAGCCATCCATCCATCCATCCATCCCTCCACCCAGCCATTCATCCAGCCATCCATCCATTCAGCCATCCATCCAGCCATCCAACCATCCATCCCTCCAGCAAGCCATCCATCCAGCCATCCATTCATCCAGCCATCCATCCAGCCATCCATCCATCCATCCATCCCTCCAGCCAGCCATCCATCCAGCCATCCCTCCATCCAGCCATCCATCCAGCCATCCAACCATTCATCCATCTCTCCAGCCAGCCATACATCCAGCCATCCATCCATCCATCCAGCCATCCATCATCCATCCATCCCTCCTGCCAGCCAGCCATCCCTCCATCCAGCCATCCATCCAGCCATCCATCCATCCATCCCTCCAGCCAGCCAACCATCCAGCCATCCCTCCATCCAGCTATCCATCCATCCATCCATCCCACCAGCCAGCCATCCATCCAGGCATCCATCCAGCAATCCATCCAGCTGTCCATTCATCAATCCATCCCTCCAGCCAGCCATCCATCAAGCCATCCATCCATCCAGCCGTCCATTCAGCCATCCATCCATCCATCCATCCCTTCAGCCTGCCAGCCATCCAGCCATCCATCCATCCAGCCATCCAACCAGCCATCCATCCCTCCAGCCAGCCATCCATCCAGCCATCCATCCGTCCAGCCATCCATCCATCCATCCATCCATCCATCCATTCCTCCAGCCAGCCATCCATCCAGCCATCCATCCTTCCAGCTATCCATCCAGCCATCCATCCATCCAACCATCGCTCCAGCCAGCCATCCATCCATCCAGCCATCCATCGAGCCATCCATTCATCCATCCATCCCTCCAGCCAGCCATCCATCCAGCCATCCATCCATCCAGCCATCCATCCATCCCTCCAGCCAGCCATCCATCCGGACCTCCATCCATCCAGCCATCCATCACTCCAGCCAGCCATCCATCCAGCCATCCCTCCATCCAGCCATCCATCCAGCCATCCATGCATTCATCCATCTCTCCATCCAGCCATCCATCCAGCCATTCGTCCATCCATCCATACCTCCAGCCAGCCAGCCATCCATCCACCCATCCATCCATCAATCCATCCGCCCAGCCAGCCATCCATCCAGCCATCCTGCCATCCAGCCATCCATCCATCCATCCATCCATTAATCCATCCCTCCAGCCAGCCAGCCATCCAGCCATCCATCCATCCAGCCATCCATTCAGCAATCCGTCCATCCATCCATCCCTTCATCCAGCCATCCATTCGGCCATCCATACATCCAGCCATCCATCCATCCATCCCTCCAGCCAGCCATCCATCCAGCCATCCATCCATCCAGCCATCCATCCAGCCATCCATCCATCCATACATCCGTCCCGCCAGCCATCCATTCAGCCATCCATCCATCCAGCCATCCATCCAGCCATCCATCAATCCATCCGTCCCTCCAGCCAGTCATCCATCCAGCCATCCATCCACCCAGCCTTCCATCCAGCCATCCATCCAACCATCCTTCCCTCCAGCCAGCCATCCAACCAGCCATCCATCCATCCAGCCACCCATCCAGCCATCCATCCATCCATCCATCCCTCCAGCCAGTCATCCAACCAGCCATCCATCCATCCAGCCATCCATCCAGCCATCCATCCATCCATCCATCCCTCCAGCCAGCCATTCATCCAGCCATCCATCCATTCAGCCATCCATCCAGCCATCCAACCATCCATCCCTCCAGCAAGCCATGCATCCAGCCATCCATTCATTCAGCCATCCATCCAGCCATCCAACCATTCATCCATCTCTCCAGCCAGCCATACATCCAGCCATCCATCCATCCATCCAGCCATCCATCCATCCATCCATCCCTCCTTCCAGCCAGTCATTAAGCCATCCATCCATCCAGCCAGCCATCCATCCCTCCAGCCAGCCAGTCATCCAGCCATCCCTCCATCCAGCCATCCATCCAGCCATCCATCCATCCATCCATCCCTCCAGCCAGCCAACCATCCAGCCATCCCTCCATCCAGCTATCCATCCATCCAGCCAGCCATCCATCCAGCCATCCATCCATCCAGCCATCCATCCATCCAGCCATCCAGCCAGCCATCCATCCATCAATCCATCCGCCCAGCCAGCCATCCATCCAGCCATCCATCTACCCATTAATCCATCCCTCCAGCCAGCCATCCATCCAACCATCCATTCAGCAATCCAACCATCCCTTCAGCCAGCCATCCATTCGGCCATCCATCCATCCAGGCATCCATCCATCCATCCCTCCAGCCAGCCATCCATCCAGCCATCCATCCATCCAGCCATCCGTCCAGCCATCCATCCATCCCTCCCGCCAGCCATCCATCCAGCCATCCAACCATTCATCCATCTCTCCAGCCAGCCATACATCGAGCCATCCATCCATCCAACCAGCCATCCATCCATCCAGCCTTCCATCCAGCCATCCATCCAACCATCCTTCCCTCCAGCCAGCCATCCAACCAGCCATCCATCCATCCAGCCACCCATCCAGCCATCCATCCATCCCTCCAGCCAGTCATCCAACCAGCCATCCATCCATCCAGCCATCCATCCAGCCATCCATCCATCCATCCATCCCTCCACCCAGCCATTCATCCAGCCATCCATCCATTCAGCCATCCATCCAGCCATCCAACCATCCATCCCTCCAGCAAGCCATCCATCCAGCCATCCATTCATTCAGACATCCATCCAGCCATCCAACCATTCATCCATCTCTCCAGCCAGCCATACATCCAGCCATCCATCCATCCATCCAGCCATCCATCCATCCATCCATCCCTCCTTCCAGCCAGTCATTAAGCCATCCATCCATCCAGCCAGCCATCCATCCCTCCAGCCAGCCAGTCATCCAGCCATCCCTCCATCCAGCCATCCATCCAGCCATCCATCCATCCATCCATCCCTCCAGCCAGCCAACCATCCAGCCATCCCTCCATCCAGCTATCCATTCATCCAGCAAGCCATCCATCCAGCCATCCATCCATCCAGCCATCCATCCATCCAGCCATCCATCCAGCCATCCATCCATCAATCCATCCGCCCAGCCAGCCATCCATCCAGCCATCCATCCACCCATTAATCCATCCCTCCAGCCAGCCATCCATCCAGCCATCCATTCAGCAATCCATCCATCCCTTCAGCCAGCCATCCATTCGGCCATCCATCCATCCAGGCATCCATCCATCCATCCCTCCAGCCAGCCATCCATCCAGCCATCCATCCATCCAGCCATCCGTCCAGCCATCCATCCATCCATCCATCCCTCCCGCCAGCCATCCATCCAGCCATCCAACCAGCCATCCAACCATTCATCCATCTCTCCAGCCAGCCATACATCGAGCCATCCATCCATCCAACCAGCCATCCATCCATCCATCCATCCCTCCTTCCAGCCAGTCATTAAGCCATCCATCCATCCAGCCATCCATCCAGCCATCCATCCCTCCAGCCAGCCAGCCATCCAGCCATCCCTCCATCCAGCCATCCATCCAGCCATCCATCCACCCATCCATCCCTCTAGCCAGCCAAACATCCAGCCATCCCTCCATCCAGCTATCCATCCATCCATCCATCCCACCAGCCAGCCATCCATCCAGCCATCCATCCAGCTATCCATCCAGCCATCCATTCATCAATCCATCCCTCCAGCCAGCCATTCATCAAGCCATCCATCCATCCAGCCGACCATTCAGCCATCCATTCATCCATCCATCCCGCCAGCGAGTCATCCATCCATCCATCCATCCATCCAGCCATCCATCCTGCCATCCATCCATCCATCCATCCCTCCAGCCAGCCATTCATCCAGCCATCCATCCATCCAGCCATCCATCCAGCCATCCAGCCATCCATCCAGCCATCCATCCATCCATCCATCCCTCCAGCCAGCCATCCATCCAGCCATCCCTCCATCCAGCCATCCCTCCAGCCAGCCATCCATCCAGCCATCCATCCATCCAGCCATCCGTCCAGCCATCCATCCATCCCTCCCGCCAGCCATCCATCCAGCCATCCAACCATTCATCCATCTCTCCAGCCAGCCATACATCGAGCCATCCATCCATCCAACCAGCCATCCATCCATCCAGCCTTCCATCCAGCCATCCATCCAACCATCCTTCCCTCCAGCCAGCCATCCAACCAGCCATCCATCCATCCAGCCACCCATCCAGCCATCCATCCATCCCTCCAGCCAGTCATCCAACCAGCCATCCATCCATCCAGCCATCCATCCAGCCATCCATCCATCCATCCATCCCTCCACCCAGCCATTCATCCAGCCATCCATCCATTCAGCCATCCATCCAGCCATCCAACCATCCATCCCTCCAGCAAGCCATCCATCCAGCCATCCATTCATTCAGACATCCATCCAGCCATCCAACCATTCATCCATCTCTCCAGCCAGCCATACATCCAGCCATCCATCCATCCATCCAGCCATCCATCCATCCATCCATCCCTCCTTCCAGCCAGTCATTAAGCCATCCATCCATCCAGCCAGCCATCCATCCCTCCAGCCAGCCAGTCATCCAGCCATCCCTCCATCCAGCCATCCATCCAGCCATCCATCCATCCATCCATCCCTCCAGCCAGCCAACCATCCAGCCATCCCTCCATCCAGCTATCCATTCATCCAGCAAGCCATCCATCCAGCCATCCATCCATCCAGCCATCCATCCATCCAGCCATCCATCCAGCCATCCATCCATCAATCCATCCGCCCAGCCAGCCATCCATCCAGCCATCCATCCACCCATTAATCCATCCCTCCAGCCAGCCATCCATCCAGCCATCCATTCAGCAATCCATCCATCCCTTCAGCCAGCCATCCATTCGGCCATCCATCCATCCAGGCATCCATCCATCCATCCCTCCAGCCAGCCATCCATCCAGCCATCCATCCATCCAGCCATCCGTCCAGCCATCCATCCATCCATCCATCCCTCCCGCCAGCCATCCATCCAGCCATCCAACCAGCCATCCAACCATTCATCCATCTCTCCAGCCAGCCATACATCGAGCCATCCATCCATCCAACCAGCCATCCATCCATCCATCCATCCCTCCTTCCAGCCAGTCATTAAGCCATCCATCCATCCAGCCATCCATCCAGCCATCCATCCCTCCAGCCAGCCAGCCATCCAGCCATCCCTCCATCCAGCCATCCATCCAGCCATCCATCCACCCATCCATCCCTCTAGCCAGCCAAACATCCAGCCATCCCTCCATCCAGCTATCCATCCATCCATCCATCCCACCAGCCAGCCATCCATCCAGCCATCCATCCAGCTATCCATCCAGCCATCCATTCATCAATCCATCCCTCCAGCCAGCCATTCATCAAGCCATCCATCCATCCAGCCGACCATTCAGCCATCCATTCATCCATCCATCCCGCCAGCGAGTCATCCATCCATCCATCCATCCATCCAGCCATCCATCCTGCCATCCATCCATCCATCCATCCCTCCAGCCAGCCATTCATCCAGCCATCCATCCATCCAGCCATCCATCCAGCCATCCAGCCATCCATCCAGCCATCCATCCATCCATCCATCCCTCCAGCCAGCCATCCATCCAGCCATCCCTCCATCCAGCCATCCATCCAGCCATCCATGCATTCATCCTTCTCTACATCCAGCCATCCATCCAGCCATTCATCCATCCATCCATACCTCCAGCCAGACAGCCATCCATCCATCCATCCATCCAGCCATCCATCCAGCCATCCATCCATCAATCCATCCGCCCAGCCAGCCATCCATCCAGCCATCCAGTCATCCACCCATTAATCCATCCCACCAGCCAGCCATCCATCCAGCCATCCATCCATCCAGCCATCCATTCAGCAATCCATCCATCCATCCATCCCTTCAGCCAGCCATCCATTCGGCCATCCATCCATCCAGCCATCCATCCATTCATCCCTCCAGCCAGCCATCCATCCAGCCATCCATCCATCTAGCCATCCATCCAGCCATCCATACATCCATCCATCCCTCCCGCCAGCCATCCATTCAGCCATCCATCCATCCAGCCATCCATCCAGCCATCCATCCATCCGTCCCTCCAGCCAGCCATCCATCCAGCCATCCATCCATCCAGCATTCCATCCAGCCATCCATCCATCCATCCTTCCCTCCAGCCAGCCATCCATCCAGCCATCCATCCATCCAGCCGCCCATCCAGCCATCCATCCATCCCTCCAGCCAGTCATCCAACCAGCCATCCATCCATCCAGCCATCCATCCAGCCATCCATCCATCCATCCATCCCTCCACCCAGCCATTCATCCAGCCATCCATCCATTCAGCCATCCATCCAGCCATCCAACCATCCATCCCTCCAGCAAGCCATCCATCCAGCCATCCATTCATCCAGCCATCCATCCATTCATCCATCCATCCCGCCAGCGAGTCATCCATCCATCCATCCATCCATCCAGCCATCCATCCTGCCATCCATCCATCCATCCATCCCTCCAGCCAGCCATTCATCCAGCCATCCATCCATCCAGCCATCCATCCAGCTATCCATCCATCCACCCATCCATCCCTCTAGCAAGCCATCCATCCAGCCATCCAGCCATCCATCCAGCCATCCATCCATCCATCCATCCCTCCAGCCAGCTATCCATCCAGCCATCCCTCCATCCAGCCATCCATCCAGCCATCCATGCATTCATCCTTCTCTACATCCAGCCACCCATCCAGCCATTCATCCATCCATCCATACCTCCAGCCAGACAGCCATCCATCCATCCATCCATCCAGCCATCCATCCAGCCATCCATCCATCAATCCATCCGCCCAGCCAGCCATCCATCCAGCCATCCAGTCATCCACCCATTAATCCATCCCTCCAGCCAGCCATCCATCCAGCCATCCATCCATCCAGCCATCCATTCAGCAATCCATCCATCCATCCATCCCTTCAGCCAGCCATCCATTCGGCCATCCATCCATCCAGCCATCCATCCATCCATCCCATCAGCCAGCCATCCATCCAGCCATCCATCCATCCAGCCATCCATCCGGCCATCCATACATCCATCCATCCCTCCCGCCAGCCATCCATTCAGCCATCCATCCATCCAGCCTTCCATCCAGCCATCCATCCATCCGTCCCTCCAGCCAGCCATCCATCCAGCCATCCATCCATCCAGCATTCCATCCAGCCATCCATCCATCCATCCTTCCCTCCAGCCAGCCATCCATCCAGCCATCCATCCATCCAACCGCCCATCCAGCCATCCATCCATCCCTCCAGCCAGTCATCCAACCAGCCATCCATCCATCCAGCCATCCATCCAGCCATCCATCCATCCATCCATCCCTCCACCCAGCCATTCATCCAGCCATCCATCAATTCAGCCATCCATCCAGCCATCCAACCATCCATCCCTCCAGCAAGCCATCCATCCAGCCATCCATTCATCCAGCCATCCATCCAGCCATCCATCCATCCATCCATCCCTCCAGCCAGCCATCCATCCAGCCATCGCTCCATCCAGCCATCCATCCAGCCATCCAACCATTCATCCATCTCTCCAGCCAGCCATACATCCAGCCATCCATCCATCCATCCAGCGATCCATCATCCATCCATCCCTCCTTCCAGCCAGTCATTAAGCCATCCATCTATCCAGCCATCCATCCAGCCATCCATCCCTCCTGCCAGCCAGCCATCCAACCATCCCTCCATCCAGCCATCCATCCAGCCATCCATCCATCCATCCCTCCAGCCAGCCAACCATCCAGCCATCCCTCCATCCAGCTATCCATCCATCCATCCATCCCACCAGCCAGCCATCCATCCAGGCATCCATCCAGCAATCCATCCAGCTGTCCATTCATCAATCCATCCCTCCAGCCAGCCATCCATCAAGCCATCCATCCATCCAGCCGTCCATTCAGCCATCCATCCATCCATCCATCCCTTCAGCCTGCCAGCCATCCAGCCATCCATCCATCCAGCCATCCATCCAGCCATCCATCCCTCCAGCCAGCCATCCATCCAGCCATCCATCCGTCCAGCCATCCATCCATCCATCCATCCATCCATCCATTCCTCCAGCCAGCCATCCATCCAGCCATCCATCCTTCCAGCTATCCATCCAGCCATCCATCCATCCAACCACCGCTCCAGCCTGCCATCCATCCAGCCAGCCATCCAGCCATCCATCCATCAATCCATCCCTCCAGCTTGCCATGCATCCAGCCATCCATCCTTCCAGCTATCCATCCAGCCATCCATCCATCCAACCATCGCTCCAGCCATCCATCCATCCAGCCATCCATCCAGCCATCCATCCCTCCAGCCAGCCATCCATCCAGCCATCCATCCGTCCAGCCATCCATCCATCCATCCATCCATTCCTCCAGCCAAACATCCATCCAGCCATCCATCCTTCCAGCTATCCATCCAGCCATCCATCCATCCAACCATCGCTCCAGCCAGCCATCCTTCCATCCAGCCATCCATCCAGACATCCATCCATGACTCCATCCCTCCAGCCAGCCATCCATCCATCCATCGATCTAGCCATCCATTCAGCCATCCATCCATCCATCCATCCCTGCAGCCAGCCATCCATCCAGCCTTCCATCCATCCAGACATCCGTACAGCCATTCATTAATCCAACCATTCCTCCAGCCAGCAATCCATCCAGCCATCCATCCAGCCATCCATCCAGCCATCCATTCATCCGTCCCTCCAGCCAGCCATCCATCCAGCCATCCATCCATCCAGCATTCCATCCAGCCATCCATCCATCCATCCTTCCCTCCAGCCAGCCATCCATCCAGCCATCCATCCATCCAGCCGCCCATCCAGCCATCCATCCATCCCTCCAGCCAGTCATCCAACCAGCCATCCATCCATCCAGCCATCCATCCAGCCATCCATCCATCCATCCATCCCTCCACCCAGCCATTCATCCAGCCATTCATCCATTCAGCCATCCATCCAGCCATCCAACCATCCATCCCTCCAGCAAGCCATCCATCCAGCCATCCATTCATCCAGCCATCCATCCAGCCATCCATCCATCCATCCATCCCTCCAGCCAGCCATCAATCCATCCATCGCTCCATCCAGCCATCCATCCAGCCATCCAACCATTCATCCATCCATCCATCACTCAAGCCAGCCATCCATCCATCCAGCCATCCATCCAGCCATCCATCGAGCCATCCATCCATCCATCCCTCCAGCCAGCCATTCATCCAGCCATCCATCCATTCAGCCATCCATCCAGCCATCCAACCATCCATCCCTCCAGCAAGCCATCCATCCAGCCATCCATTCATCCAGCCATCCATCCAGCCATCCATCCATCCATCCCTCCAGCCAGCCATCCATCCAGCCATCGCTCCA
This sequence comes from Scyliorhinus torazame, assembly GCF_047496885.1. Taxonomy (NCBI): domain Eukaryota; kingdom Metazoa; phylum Chordata; class Chondrichthyes; order Carcharhiniformes; family Scyliorhinidae; genus Scyliorhinus; species Scyliorhinus torazame. The sequence continues at coordinate 280,447,283 of NC_092708.1, read as the reverse complement.
TCCAGCCATCCATCCAGCCATCCAACCATTCATCCATCCATCCATCACTCCAGCCAGCCATCCATCCAGCCATCCATCCATCCAGCCATCCATCGAGCCATCCATCCATCCATCCCTCCAGCCAGCCATCCGTCCAGCCATCCATCCATCCAGCCATCCATCCATCCATCCATCCATCCATCCCTCCAGCCAGCCATCCATCCGGACATCCATCCATCCAGCCATCCATCCCTCCAGCCAGCCATCCATCCAGCCATCCCTACATCCAGCCATCCATCCAGCCATCCATGCACTCATCCATCTCTCCATCCAGCCATCCATCCAGCCATTCATCCATCCATCCATACCCCCAGCCATCCAGCCATCCATCCATCAATCCATCCCTCCAGCCAGCCATGCATCCAGCCCTCCCTCCATCCAGCTATCCATCCATCCATCCATACCACCAGCCAGCCATCCATCCAGCCATCCATCCAGCTATCCATCCAGCCATCCATTCATCAATCCATTCCTTCAGCCAGCCATCCATCAAGCCATCCATCCATCCAGCCGTCCATTCAGCCATCCATCCATCCCTTCAGCCTGCCAGCCATCCAGCCATCCATCCATCCAGCCATCCATCCAGCCATCCATCCATCCATCCCTCCAGCCAGCCATTCATCCAGCCATCCATCCATTCAGCCATGCATCCAGCCATCCATACATCCTTCCATCCCTCCAGCCAGCCATCCATCCAGCCATCCATCCGTCTAGCCATCCATCCATCCAACCATCCATCCATCCCTCCAGCCAGCCATCCATCCAGCCATCCATCCTTCCAGCCATCCATCCAGCCACCCATCCATCCATCCATCCCTCCAGCCAGCCATCCATTCAGCCAACCATCCAGCCATCCATCCATCAGTCCATTCCTCCAGCCAGCCATGCATCCAGCCATCCTTCCATCCAGCCATCCATTCAGACATCCATCCATGACTCCATCCCTCCAGCCAGCCATCCATCCATCCATCGATCTACCCATCCATTCAGCCATCCATCCATCCATCCATCCCTGCTGCCAGCCATCCATCCAGCCTTCCATCCATCCAGCCATCCGTCCAGCCATTCATTAATCCATCCATTCCTCCAGCCAGCAATCCATCCAGCCATCCATTCAGCCATCCATCCAGCCATCCATTCATCCGTCCATCACTCCAGCCAGCCATCCATCCAGCCATCCATCCATCGAGCCATCCATCGAGCCATCCATCCATCCATCCCTCCAGCCAGCCATCCATCCAGCCATCCATCCATCCAGCCATCCATAAATCCATCCATCCATCCATCCATCCCTCCAGCCAGCCATCCATCCGGACATCCATCCATCCAGCCATCCATCCCTCCAGCCAGCCAACCATCCAGCCATCCCTCCATCCAGCTATCCATCCATCAATCCATCCCACAAGCCAGCCATCCATCCAGCCATCCATCCAGCTATCCATCCAGCCATCCATTCATCAATCCATCCCTCCAGACAGCCATCCATCAAGCCATCCATCCATCCAGCCGTCCATTCAGCCATCCATCCATCCATCCATCCCTTCAGCCTGCCAGCCATCCATCCATCCATCCATCCAGCCATCCATCAAGCCATCCATCTATCCAGCCATCCATCCATCCATCCATCCATCCATCAATCCCGCAAGCGAGTCATCCAACCAGCCATCCATCCATCCAGCCATCCATCCTGCCATCCATCCATCCCTCCAGCCAGCCATTCATTCAGCCATCCATCCATCCAGCCATCCATCAAGCTATCCATCCATCCATCCATCCATCCCTCTCGCAAGCCATCCATCCAGCCATCCAGCCATCCATCCAGCCATCCATCCATCCATCCATCCCTCCAGCCAGCCATCCATCCAGCCATCCCTCCATCCAGCCATCCATCCAGCCATCCATGCATTCATCCATCGCTCCATCAAGCCATCCATCCAGCCATTCATCCATCCATCCATACCTCCAGCCAGACAGCCAACCATCCATCCATCCATCCAGCCTTCCATCCAGCCATCCATCCATCCATCCTTCCCTCCAGCCAGCCATCCATCCAGCCATCCATCCATCCAGACGCCCATCCAGCCATCCATCCATCCATCCATCCCTCCAGCCAGTCATCCAACCAGCCATCCATCCATCCAGCCATCCGTCCATCCATCCATCCATCCATCCATCCATCCCTCCAGCCAGCCATTCATCCAGCCATCCATCCATTCAGCCATCCATCCAGCCATCCAACCATCCATCCCTCCAGCAAGCCATCCATCCAGCCTTCCATTCATCCAGCCATCCATCCAGCCATCCATCCATCCACCATCCCTCCAGCCAGCCATCCATCAAGCCATCCCTCCATCCAGCCATCCATCCAGCCATCAAACCATTCATCCATCTCTCCAGCCAGCCATACATCCAGCCATCCATCCATCCATCCAGCCATCCATTCAGCAATCCATCCATCCATCCATTCCTTCAGCCATCCATCCATTCAGCCATCCATCCAGCCATCCATCCATCCATCCATCCATCCCTCCAGCCAGCCATCCATCCAGCCATCAATCCATCCAGCCATCCATCCATCCATCCATCCATCCATCCATCCATCCCTCCAGCCAGCCATCCATCCAGCCATCCATCCTTCCATCCATCCAGCCAGCCATCCATCCAGCCATCCATCCAGCTATCCATCCAGCCATCCATCCCTCCAGCCAGCCATCCATCAAGCCATCCATCCATCCAGCCGTCCATTCAGCCATCCATCCATCCATCCATCCCTTCAGCCTGCCAGCCATCCATCCATCCATCCATCCAGCCATCCATCAAGCCATCCATCTATCCAGCCATCCATCCATCCATCCATCCATCCATCCATCCATCAATCCCGCAAGCGAGTCATCCATCCAGCCATCCATCCATCCAGCCATCCATCCTGCCATTCATCCATCCCTCCAGCCAGCCATTCATTCAGCCATCCATCCATCCAGCCATCCATCAAGCTATCCATCCATCCATCCATCCATCCCTCTAGCAAGCCATCCATCCAGCCATCCAGCCATCCATCCAGCCATCCATCCATCCATCCATCCCTCCAGCCAGCCATCCATCCAGCCATCCCTCCATCCAGCCATCCATCCAGCCATCCATGCATTCATCCATCGCTCCATCAAGCCATCCATCCAGCCATTCATCCATCCATCCATACCTCCAGCCAGACAGCCATCCATCCATCCATCCATCCAGCCTTCCATCCAGCCATCCATCCATCCATCCTTCCCTCCAGCCAGCCATCCATCCAGCCATCCATCCATCCAGACGCCCATCCAGCCATCCATCCATCCATCCATCCCTCCAGCCAGTCATCCAACCAGCCATCCATCCATCCAGCCATCCGTCCATCCATCCATCCATCCATCCATCCATCCCTCCAGCCAGCCATTCATCCAGCCATCCATCCATTCAGCCATCCATCCAGCCATCCAACCATCCATCCCTCCAGCAAGCCATCCATCCAGCCTTCCATTCATCCAGCCATCCATCCAGCCATCCATCCATCCACCATCCCTCCAGCCAGCCATCCATCAAGCCATCCCTCCATACAGCCATCCATCCAGCCATCCAACCATTCATCCATCTCTGCAGCCAGCCATACATCCAGCCATCCATCCATCCATCCAGCCATCCATTCAGCAATCCATCCATCCATCCATTCCTTCAGCCATCCATCCATTAAGCCATCCATCCAGCCATCCATCCATCCATCCCTCCAGCCAGCCATCCATCCAGCCATCCATCCGTCCAGCCACCCATCCATCCATCCATCCATCCATCCATCCATCCCTCCAGCCAGCCATCCATCCAGCCATCCATCCTTCCATCCATCCAGCCAGCCATCCATCCAGCCATTCATCCATCCATCCATACCTCCAGCCAGACAGCCATCCATCCATCCATCCATCCAGCCATCCATCCAGCCATCCATCCATCAATCCATCCGCCCAGCCAGCCATCCATCCAGCCATCCAGCCATCCACCCATTAATCCATCCCTCCAGCCAGCCATCCATCCAGCCATCCATCCATCCAGCCATCCATTCAGCAATCCATCCATCCCTTCAGCCAGCCATCCATTCGGCCATCCATCCATCCAGCCATCCATCCATCAATCCCTCCAGCCAGCCATCCATCCAGCCATCCATCCATCCAGCCATCCATCCAGCCATCCATACATCCATCCATCCCTCCCGCCAGCCATCCATTCAGCCATCCATCCATCCAGCCATCCATCCAGCCATCCATCCATCCGTCCCTCCAGCCAGCCATCCATCCAGCCATCCATCCATCCAGCATTCCATCCAGCCATCCATCCATCCATCCTTCCCTCCAGCCAGCCATCCATCCAGCCATCCATCCAACCAGCCGCCCATCCAGCCATCCATCCATCCATCCATCCCTCCAGCCAGTCATCCAACCAGCCATCCATCCATCCAGCCATCCATCCAGCCATCCATCCATCCATCCATCCCTCCACCCAGCCATTCATCCAGCCATCCATCCATTCAGCCATCCATCCAGCCATCCAACCATCCATCCCTCCAGCAAGCCATCCATCCAGCCATCCATTCATCCAGCCATCCATCCAGCCATCCATCCATCCATCCATCCCTCCAGCCAGCCATCCATCCAGCCATTCCTCCATCCAGCCATCCATCCAGCCATCCAACCATTCATCCATCTCTCCAGCCAGCCATACATCCAGCCATCCATCCATCCATCCAGCCATCCATCATCCATCCATCCCTCCTTCCAGCCAGTCATTAAGCCATCCATCCATCCAGCCATCCATCCAGCCATCCATCCCTCCTGCCAGCCAGCCATCCAGCCATCCCTCCATCCAGCCATCCATCCAGCCATCCATCCATCCATCCCTCCAGCCAGCCAACCATCCAGCCATCCCTCCATCCAGCTATCCATCCATCCATCCATCCCACCAGCCAGCCATCCATCCAGGCATCCATCCAGCAATCCATCCAGCTGTCCATTCATCAATCCATCCCTCCAGTCGGCCATCCATCAAGCCATCCATCCATCCAGCCGTCCATTCAGCCATCCATCCATCCATCCATCCCTTCAGCCTGCCAGCCATCCAGCCATCCATCCATCCAGCCATCCATCCAGCCATCCATCCCTCCAGCCAGCCATCCATCCAGCCATCCATCCGTCCAGCCATCCATCCATCCATCCATCCATCCATCCATCCATTCCTCCAGCCAGCCATCCATCCAGCCATCCATCCTTCCAGCTATCCATCCAGCCATCCATCCATCCAACCATCGCTCCACCCAGCCATCCATCCAGCCAGCCATCCAGCCATCCATCCATCAATCCATCCCTCCAGCTTGCCATGCATCCAGCCATCCTTCCATCCAGCCATCCATCCAGACATCCATCCATGACTCCATCCCTCCAGCCAGCCATCCATCCGTCCATCGATCTAGCCATCCATTCAGCCATCCATCCATCCATCCATCCCTGCAGCCAGCCATCCATCCAGCCTTCCATCCATCCAGACATCCGTACAGCCATTCATTAATCCATCCATTCCTCCAGCCAGCAATCCATCCAGCCATCCATCCAGCCATCCATCCAGCCATCCATCCATCCGTCCCTCCAGCCAGCCATCCATCCAGCCATCCATCCATCCAGCATTCCATCCAGCCATCCATCCATCCATCCTTCCCTCCAGCCAGCCATCCATCCACCCATCCATCCATCCAGCCGCCCATCCAGCCATCCATCCATCCCTCCAGCCAGTCATCCAACCAGCCATCCATCCATCCAGCCATCCATCCAGCCATCCATCCATCCATCCATCCCTCCACCCAGCCATTCAGCCAGCCATTCATCCATTCAGCCATCCATCCAGCCATCCAACCATCCATCCCTCCAGCAAGCCATCCATCCAGCCATCCATTCATCCAGCCATCTATCCAGCCATCCATCCATCCATCCATCCCTCCAGCCAGCCATCCATCCAGCCATCGCTCCATCCAGCCATCCATCCAGCCATCCAACCATTCATCCATCCATCCATCACTCAAGCCAGCCATCCATCCATCCAGCCATCCATCCAGCCATCCATCGAGCCATCCATCCATCCATCCCTCCAGCCAGCCATTCATCCAGCCATCCATCCAGTCAGCCATCCATCCAGCCATCCAACCATCCATCCCTCCAGCAAGCCATCCATCCAGCCATCCATTCATCCAGCCATCCATCCAGCCATCCATCCATCCATCCATCCCTCCAGCCAGCCATCCATCCAGCCATCGCTCCATCCAGCCATCCATCCAGCCATCCAACCATTCATCCATCCATCCATCACTCCAGCCAGCCATCCATCCAGCCATCCATCCATCCAGCCATCCATCGAGCCATCCATCCATCCATCCCTCCAGCCAGCCATCCGTCCAGCCAGCCATCCATCCATCCATCCATCCATCCATCCATCCATCCATCCCTCCAGCCAGCCATCCATCCGGACATCCATCCATCCAGCCATCCATCCCTCCAGCCAGCCATCCATCCAGCCATCCCTCCATCCAGCCATCCATCCAGCCATCCATGCACTCATCCATCTCTCCATCCAGCCATCCATCCAGCCATTCATCCATCCATCCATACCCCCAGCCATCCAGCCATCCATCCATCAATCCATCCCTCCAGCCAGCCATGCATCCAGCCCTCCCTCCATCCAGCTATCCATCCATCCATCCATACCACCAGCCAGCCATCCATCCAGCCATCCATCCAGCTATCCATCCAGCCATCCATTCATCAATCCATTCCTCCAGCCAGCCATCCATCAAGCCATCCATCCATCCAGCCGTCCATTCAGCCATCCATCCATCCCTTCAGCCTGCCAGCCATCCAGCCATCCATCCATCCAGCCATCCATCCAGCCATCCATCCATCCATCCCTCCAGCCAGCCATTCATCCAGCCATCCATCCATTCAGCCATGCATCCAGCCATCCATCCATCGTTCCATCCCTCCAGCCAGCCATCCATCCAGCCATCCATCCGTCCAGCCATCCATCCATCCAACCATCCATCCATCCCTCCAGCCAGCCATCCATCCAGCCATCCATCCATCCAGCAATCCATCCAGCTGTCCATTCATCAATCCATCCCTCCAGTCGGCCATCCATCAAGCCATCCATCCATCCAGCCGTCCATTCAGCCATCCATCCATCCATCCATCCCTTCAGCCTGCCAGCCATCCAGCCATCCATCCATCCAGCCATCCATCCAGCCATCCATCCCTCCAGCCAGCCATCCATCCAGCCATCCATCCGTCCAGCCATCCATCCATCCATCCATCCATCCATCCATTCCTCCAGCCAGCCATCCATCCAGCCATCCATCCTTCCAGCTATCCATCCAGCCATCCATCCATCCAACCATCGCTCCACCCAGCCATCCATCCAGCCAGCCATCCAGCCATCCATCCATCAATCCATCCCTCCAGCTTGCCATGCATCCAGCCATCCTTCCATCCAGCCATCCATCCAGACATCCATCCATGACTCCATCCCTCCAGCCAGCCATCCATCCATCCATCGATCTAGCCATCCATTCAGCCATCCATCAATCCATCCATCCCTGCAGCCAGCCATCCATCCAGCCTTCCATCCATCCAGACATCCGTACAGCCATTCATTAATCCATCCATTCCTCCAGCCAGCAATCCATCCAGCCATCCATCCAGCCATCCATCCAGCCATCCATCCATCCGTCCCTCCAGCCAGCCATCCATCCAGCCATCCATCCATCCAGCATTCCATCCAGCCATCCATCCATCCATCCTTCCCTCCAGCCAGCCATCCATCCAGCCATCCATCCATCCAGCCGCCCATCCAGCCATCCATCCATCCCTCCAGCCAGTCATCCAACCAGCCATCCATCCATCCAGCCATCCATCCAGCCATCCATCCATCCATCCATCCCTCCACCCAGCCATTCTGCCAGCCATTCATCCATTCAGCCATCCATCCAGCCATCCAACCATCCATCCCTCCAGCAAGCCATCCATCCAGCCATCCATTCATCCAGCCATCCATCCAGCCATCCATCCATCCATCCATCCCTCCAGCCAGCCATCCATCCAGCCATCGCTCCATCCAGCCATCCATCCAGCCATCCAACCATTCATCCATCCATCCATCACTCAAGCCAGCCATCCATCCATCCAGCCATCCATCCAGCCATCCATCGAGCCATCCATCCATCCATCCCTCCAGCCAGCCATTCATCCAGCCATCCATCCATTCAGCCATCCATCCAGCCATCCATCCATCCATCCATCCCTCCACCCAGCCATTCAGCCAGCCATTCATCCATTCAGCCATCCATCCAGCCATCCAACCATCCATCCCTCCAGCAAGCCATCCATCCAGCCATCCATTCATCCAGCCATCCATCCAGCCATCCATCCATCCATCCATCCCTCCAGCCAGCCATCCATCCAGCCATCGCTCCATCCAGCCATCCATCCAGCCATCCAACCATTCATCCATCCATCCATCACTCAAGCCAGCCATCCATCCATCCAGCCATCCATCCAGCCATCCATCGAGCCATCCATCCATCCATCCCTCCAGCCAGCCATTCATCCAGCCATCCATCCATTCAGCCATCCATCCAGCCATCCAACCATCCATCCCTCCAGCAAGCCATCCATCCAGCCATCCATTCATCCAGCCATCCATCCAGCCATCCATCCATCCATCCATCCCTCCAGCCAGCCATCCATCCAGCCATCGCTCCATCCAGCCATCCATCCAGCCATCCAACCATTCATCCATCCATCCATCACTCCAGCCAGCCATCCATCCAGCCATCCATCCATCCAGCCATCCATCGAGCCATCCATCCATCCATCCCTCCAGCCAGCCATCCGTCCAGCCATCCATCCATCCAGCCATCCATCCATCCATCCATCCATCCATCCCTCCAGCCAGCCATCCATCCGGACATCCATCCATCCAGCCATCCATCCCTCCAGCCAGCCATCCATCCAGCCATCCCTCCATCCAGCCATCCATCCAGCCATCCATGCACTCATGCATCTCTCCATCCAGCCATCCATCCAGCCATTCATCCATCCATCCATACCCCCAGCCATCCAGCCATCCATCCATCAATCCATCCCTCCAGCCAGCCATGCATCCAGCCCTCCCTCCATCCAGCTATCCATCCATCCATCCATACCACCAGCCAGCCATCCATCCAGCCATCCATCCAGCTATCCATCCAGCCATCCATTCATCAATCCATTCCTCCAGCCAGCCATCCATCAAGCCATCCATCCATCCAGCCGTCCATTCAGCCATCCATCCATCCCTTCAGCCTGCCAGCCATCCAGCCATCCATCCATCCAGCCATCCATCCAGCCATCCATCCATCCATCCCTCCAGCCAGCCATTCATCCAGCCATCCATCCATTCAGCCATGCATCCAGCCATCCATCCATCCTTCCATCCCTCCAGCCAGCCATCCATCCAGCCATCCATCCGTCCAGCCATCCATCCATCCAACCATCCATCCATCCCTCCAGCCAGCCATCCATCCAGCCATCCATCCTTCCAGCCATCCATCCAGCCACCCATCCATCCATCCATCCCTCCAGCCAGCCATCCATTCAGCCAACCATCCAGCCATCCATCCATCAGTCCATTCCTCCAGCCAGCCATGCATCCAGCCATCCTTCCATCCAGCCATCCATTCAGACATCCATCCATGACTCCATCCCTCCAGCCAGCCATCCATCCATCCATCGATCTACCCATCCATTCAGCCATCCATCCATCCATCCATCCCTGCTGCCAGCCATCCATCCAGCCTTCCATCCATCCAGCCATCCGTCCAGCCATTCATTAATCCATCCATTCCTCCAGCCAGCAATCCATCCAGCCATCCATTCAGCCATCCATCCAGCCATCCATTCATCCTTCCATCACTCCAGCCAGCCATCCATCCAGCCATCCATCCATCGAGCCATCCATCGAGCCATCCATCCATCCATCCCTCCAGCCAGCCATCCATCCAGCCATCCATCCATCCAGCCATCCATAAATCCATCCATCCATCCATCCATCCCTCCAGCCAGCCATCCATCCGGACATCCATCCATCCAGCCATCCATCCCTCCAGCCAGCCAACCATCCAGCCATCCCTCCATCCAGCTATCCATCCATCAATCCATCCCACAAGCCAGCCATCCATCCAGCCATCCATCCAGCTATCCATCCAACCATCCATTCATCAATCCATCCCTCCAGCCAGCCATCCATCAAGCCATCCATCCATCCAGCCGTCCATTCAGCCATCCATCTATCCATCCATCCCTTCAGCCTGCCAGCTATCCATCCATCCATCCAGCCATCCATCAAGCCATCCATCTATCCAGCCATCCATCCATCCATCCATCCATCCATCAATCCCGCAAGCGAGTCATCCATCCAGCCATCCATCCATCCAGCCATCCATCCTGCCATCCATCCATCCCTCCAGCCAGCCATTCATTCAGCCATCCATCCATCCAGCCATCCATCAAGCTATCCATCCATCCATCCATCCATCCCTCTAGCAAGCCATCCATCCAGCCATCCAGCCATCCATCCAGCCATCCATCCATCCATCCATCCCTCCAGCCAGCCATCCATCCAGCCATCCCTCCATCCAGCCATCCATCCAGCCATCCATGCATTCATCCATCGCTCCATCAAGCCATCCATCCAGCCATTCATCCATCCATCCATACCTCCAGCCAGACAGCCAACCATCCATCCATCCATCCAGCCTTCCATCCAGCCATCCATCCATCCATCCTTCCCTCCAGCCAGCCATCCATCCAGCCATCCATCCATCCAGACGCCCATCCAGCCATCCATCCATCCATCCATCCCTCCAGCCAGTCATCCAACCAGCCATCCATCCATCCAGCCATCCGTCCATCCATCCATCCATCCATCCATCCCTCCAGCCAGCCATTCATCCAGCCATCCATCCATTCAGCCATCCATCCAGCCATCCAACCATCCATCCCTCCAGCAAGCCATCCATCCAGCCTTCCATTCATCCAGCCATCCATCCAGCCATCCATCCATCCACCATCCCTCCAGCCAGCCATCCATCAAGCCATCCCTCCATCCAGCCATCCATCCAGCCATCCAACCATTCATCCATCTCTCCAGCCAGCCATACATCCAGCCATCCATCCATCCATCCAGCCATCCATTCAGCAATCCATCCATCCATCCATTCCTTCAGCCATCCATCCATTCAGCCATCCATCCAGCCATCCATCCATCCATCCATCCCTCCAGCCAGCCATCCATCCAGCCATCCATCCGTCCAGCCATCCATCCATCCATCCATCCATCCATCCATCCCTCCAGCCAGCCATCCATCCAGCCATCCATCCTTCCATCCATCCAGCCAGCCATCCATCCATCCCTCCAGCCAGCCATCCATCAAGCCATCCATCCATCCAGCCGTCCATTCAGCCATCCATCCATCCCTTCAGCCTGCCAGCCATCCATCCATCCATCCATCCAGCCATCCATCAAGCCATCCATCTATCCAGCCATCCATCCATCCATCCATCCATCCATCAATCCCGCAAGCGAGTCATCCATCCAGCCATCCATCCATCCAGCCATCCATCCTGCCATCCATCCATCCCTCCAGCCAGCCATTCATTCAGCCATCCATCCATCCAGCCATCCATCAAGCTATCCATCCATCCATCCATCCATCCCTCTAGCAAGCCATCCATCCAGCCATCCAGCCATCCATCCAGCCATCCATCCATCCATCCATCCCTCCAGCCAGCCATCCATCCAGCCATCCCTCCATCCAGCCATCCATCCAGCCATCCATGCATTCATCCATCGCTCCATCAAGCCATCCATCCAGCCATTCATCCATCCATCCATACCTTCAGCCAGACAGCCATCCATCCATCCATCCATCCAGCCTTCCATCCAGCCATCCATCCATCCATCCTTCCCTCCAGCCAGCCATCCATCCAGCCATCCATCCATCCAGACGCCCATCCAGCCATCCATCCATCCATCCATCCCTCCAGCCAGTCATCCAACCAGCCATCCATCCATCCAGCCATCCGTCCATCCATCCATCCATCCATCCATCCATCCCTCCAGCCAGCCATTCATCCAGCCATCCATCCATTCAGCCATCCATCCAGCCATCCAACCATCCATCCCTCCAGCAAGCCATCCATCCAGCCTTCCATTCATCCAGCCATCCATCCAGCCATCCATCCATCCACCATCCCTCCAGCCAGCCATCCATCAAGCCATCCCTCCATACAGCCATCCATCCAGCCATCCAACCATTCATCCATCTCTCCAGCCAGCCATACATCCAGCCATCCATCCATCCATCCAGCCATCCATTCAGCAATCCATCCATCCATCCATTCCTTCAGCCATCCATCCATTCAGCCATCCATCCAGCCATCCATCCATCCATCCATCCCTCCAGCCAGCCATCCATCCAGCCATCCATCCGTCCAGCCATCCATCCATCCATCCATCCATCCGTCCATCCATCCATCCCTCCAGCCAGCCATCCATCCAGCCATCCATCCTTCCATCCATCCAGCCAGCCATCCATCCAGCCATTCATCCATCCATCCATACCTCCAGCCAGACAGCTTCCATCCATCCATCCATCCAGCCATCCATCCAGCCATCCATCCATCAATCCATCCGCCCAGCCAGCCATCCATCCAGTCATCCAGCCATCCACCCATTAATCCATCCCTCCAGCCAGCCATCCATCCAGCCATCCATCCATCCAGCCATCCATTCAGCAATCCATCCATCCCTTCAGCCAGCCATCCATTCGGCCATCCATCCATCCAGCCATCCATCCATCCATCCCTCCAGCCAGCCATCCATCCAGCCATCCATCCATCCAGCCATCCATCCAGCCATCCATACATCCATCCATCCCTCCCGCCAGCCATCCATTCAGCCATCCATCCATCCAGCCATCCATCCAGCCATCCATCCATCCGTCCCTCCAGCCAGCCATCCATCCAGCCATCCATCCATCCAGCATTCCATCCAGCCATCCATCCATCCATCCTTCCCTCCAGCCAGCCATCCATCCAGCCATCCATCCATCCAGCCGCCCATCCAGCCATCCATCCATCCATCCATCCCTCCAGCCTGTCATCCAACCAGCCATCCATCCATCCAGCCATCCATCCAGCCATCCATCCATCCATCCATCCCTCCACCCAGCCATTCATCCAGCCATCCATCCATTCAGCCATCCATCCAGCCATCCAACCATCCATCCCTCCAGCAAGCCATCCATCCAGCCATCAATTCATCCAGCCATCCATCCAGCCATCCATCCATCCATCCATCCCTCCAGCCAGCCATCCATCCAGCCATCCCTCCATCCAGCCATCCATCCAGCCATCCAACCATTCATCCATCTCTCCAGCCAGCCATACATCCAGCCATCCATCCATCCATCCAGCCATCCATCATCCATCCATCCCTCCTTCCAGCCAGTCATTAAGCCATCCATCCATCCAGCCATCCATCCAGCCATCCATCCCTCCTGCCAGCCAGCCATCCAGCCATCCCTCCATCCAGCCATCCATCCAGCCATCCATCCATCCATCCCTCCAGCCAGCCAACCATCCAGCCATCCCTCCATCCAGCTATCCATCCATCCATCCATCCCACCAGCCAGCCATCCATCCAGGCATCCATCCAGCAATCCATCCAGCTGTCCATTCATCAATCCATCCCTCCAGTCGGCCATCCATCAAGCCATCCATCCATCCAGCCGTCCATTCAGCCATCCATCCATCCATCCATCCCTTCAGCCTGCCAGCCATCCAGCCATCCATCCATCCAGCCATCCATCCAGCCATCCATCCCTCCAGCCAGCCATCCATCCAGCCATCCATCCGTCCAGCCATCCATCCATCCATCCATCCATCCATCCATTCCTCCAGCCAGCCATCCATCCAGCCATCCATCCTTCCAGCTATCCATCCAGCCATCCATCCATCCAACCATCGCTCCACCCAGCCATCCATCCAGCCAGCCATCCAGCCATCCATCCAGACATCCATCCATGACTCCATCCCTCCAGCCAGCCATCCATCCATCCATCGATCTAGCCATCCATTCAGCCATCCATCCATCCATCCATCCCTGCAGCCAGCCATCCATCCAGCCTTCCATCCATCCAGACATCCGTACAGCCATTCATTAATCCATCCATTCCTCCAGCCAGCAATCCATCCAGCCATCCATCCAGCCATCCATCCAGCCATCCATCCATCCGTCCCTCCAGCCAGCCATCCATCCAGCCATCCATCCATCCAGCATTCCATCCAGCCATCCATCCATCCATCCTTCCCTCCAGCCAGCCATCCATCCAGCCATCCATCCATCCAGCCGCCCATCCAGCCATCCATCCATCCCTCCAGCCAGTCATCCAACCAGCCATCCATCCATCCAGCCATCCATCCAGCCATCCATCCATCCATCCATCCCTCCACCCAGCCATTCATCCAGCCATTCATCCATTCAGCCATCCATCCAGCCATCCAACCATCCATCCCTCCAGCAAGCCATCCATCCAGCGATCCATTCATCCAGCCATCCATCCAGCCATCCATCCATCCATCCATCCCTCCAGCCAGCCATCCATCCAGCCATCGCTCCATCCAGCCATCCATCCAGCCATCCAACCATTCATCCATCCATCCATCACTCAAGCCAGCCATCCATCCATCCAGCCATCCATCCAGCCATCCATCGAGCCATCCATCCATCCATCCCTCCAGCCAGCCATTCATCCAGCCATCCATCCATTCAGCCATCCATCGAGCCATCCAACCATCCATCCCTCCAGCAAGCCATCCATCCAGCCATCCATTCATCCAGCCATCCATCCAGCCATCCATCCATCCATCCATCCCTCCAGCCAGCCATCCATCCAGCCATCGCTCCATCCAGCCATCCATCCAGCCATCCAACCATTCATCCATCCATCCATCACTCCAGCCAGCCATCCATCCAGCCATCCATCCATCCAGCCATCCATCGAGCCATCCATCCATCCATCCCTCCAGCCAGCCATCCGTCCAGCCATCCATCCATCCAGCCATCCATCCACCCATCCATCCATCCATCCCTCCAGCCAGCCATCCATCCGGACATCCATCCATCCAGCCATCCATCCCTCCAGCCAGCCATCCATCCAGCCATCCCTCCATCCAGCCATCCATCCAGCCATCCATGCACTCATCCATCTCTCCATCCAGCCATCCATCCAGCCATTCATCCATCCATCCATACCCCCAGCCATCCAGCCATCCATCCATCAATCCATCCCTCCAGCCAGCCATGCATCCAGCCCTCCCTCCATCCAGCTATCCATCCATCCATCCATACCACCAGCCAGCCATCCATCCTGCCATCCATCCAGCTATCCATCCAGCCATCCATTCATCAATCCATTCCTCCAGCCAGCCATCCATCAAGCCATCCATCCATCCATCCCTCCAGCCAGCCATTCATCCAGCCATCCATCCATTCAGCCATGCATCCAGCCATCCATCCATCCTTCCATCCCTCCAGCCAGCCATCCATCCAGCCATCCATCCGTCCAGCCATCCATCCATCCAACCATCCATCCATCCCTCCAGCCAGCCATCCATCCAGCCATCCATCCTTCCAGCCATCCATCCAGCCACCCATCCATCCATCCATCCCTCCAGCCAGCCATCCATCCAGCCAACCATCCAGCCATCCATCCATCAGTCCATTCCTCCAGCCAGCCATGCATCCAGCCATCCTTCCATCCAGCCATCCATTCAGACATCCATCCATGACTCCATCCCTCCAGCCAGCCATCCATCCATCCATCGATCTACCCATCCATTCAGCCATCCATCCATCCATCCATCCCTGCTGCCAGCCATCCATCCAGCCTTCCATGCATCCAGCCATCCGTCCAGCCATTCATTAATCCATCCATTCCTCCAGCCAGCAATCCATCCAGCCATCCATTCAGCCATCCATCCAGCCATCCATTCATCCGTCCATCACTCCAGCCAGCCATCCATCCAGCCATCCATCCATCGAGCCATCCATCGAGCCATCCATCCATCCATCCCTCCAGCCAGCCATCCATCCAGCCATCCATCCATCCAGCCATCCATAAATCCATCCATCCATCCATCCATCCCTCCAGCCAGCCATCCATCCGGACATCCATCCATCCAGCCATCCATCCCTCCAGCCAGCCAACCATCCAGCCATCCCTCCATCCAGCTATCCATCCATCAATCCATCCCACAAGCCAGCCATCCATCCAGCCATCCATCCAGCTATCCATCCAGCCATCCATTCATCAATCCATCCCTCCAGCCAGCCATCCATCAAGCCATCCATCCATCCAGCCGTCCATTCAGCCATCCATCCATCCATCCATCCCTTCAGCCTGCCAGCCATCCATCCATCCATCCATCCAGCCATCCATCAAGCCATCCATCTATCCAGCCATCCATCCATCCATCCATCCATCCATCAATCCCGCAAGCGAGTCATCCATCCAGCCATCCATCCATCCAGCCATCCATCCTGCCATCCATCCATCCCTCCAGCCAGCCATTCATTCAGCCATCCATCCATCCAGCCATCCATCAAGCTATCCATCCATCCATCCATCCATCCCTCTAGCAAGCCATCCATCCAGCCATCCAGCCATACATCCAGCCATCCATCCATCCATCCATCCCTCCAGCCAGCCATCCATCCAGCCATCCCTCCATCCAGCCATCCATCCAGCCATCCATGCATTCATCCATCGCTCCATCAAGCCATCCATCCAGCCATTCATCCATCCATCCATACCTCCAGCCAGACAGCCATCCATCCATCCATCCATCCAGCCTTCCATCCAGCCATCCATCCATCCATCCTTCCCTCCAGCCAGCCATCCATCCAGCCATCCATCCATCCAGTCGCCCATCCAGCCATACATCCATCCATCCATCCCTCCAGCCAGTCATCCATCCAGCCATCCATCCATCCAGCCATCCGTCCATCCATCCATCCATCCATCCATCCATCCCTCCAGCCAGCCATTCATCCAGCCATCCATCCATTCAGCCATCCATCCAGCCATCCAACCATCCATCCCTCCAGCAAGCCATCCATCCAGCCTTCCATTCATCCAGCCATCCATCCAGCCATCCATCCATCCACCATCCCTCCAGCCAGCCATCCATCAAGCCATCCCTCCATCCAGCCATCCATCCAGCCATCCAACCATTCATCCATCTCTCCAGCCAGCCATACATCCAGCCATCCATCCATCCATCCAGCCATCCATTCAGCAATCCATCCATCCATTCCTTCAGCCATCCATCCATTCAGCCATCCATCCAGCCATCCATCCATCCATCCATCCCTCCAGCCAGCCATCCATCCAGCCATCCATCCGTCCAGCCATCCATCCATCCATCCATCCATCCATCCATCCATCCCTCCAGCCAGCCAGCCATCCAGCCATCCATCCTTCCATCCATCCAGCCAGCCATCCATCCAGCCATCCATCCAGCTATCCATCCAGCCATCCATTCATCAATCCATCCCTCCAGCCATCCATCGAGCCATCCATCCATCCATCCCTCCAGCCAGCCATCCGTCCAGCCATCCATCCATCCAGCCATCCAACCATTCATCCATCCATCCATCACTCCAGCCAGCCATCCATCCAGCCATCCATCCATCCAGCCATCCATCGAGCCATCCATCCATCCATCCCTCCAGCCAGCCATCCGTCCAGCCATCCATCCATCCAGCCATCCATCCATCCATCCATCCATCCATCCCTCCAGCCAGCCATCCATCCGGACATCCATCCATCCAGCCATCCATCCCTCCAGCCAGCCATCCATCCAGCCATCCCTCCATCCAGCCATCCATCCAGCCATCCATGCACTCATGCATCTCTCCATCCAGCCATCCATCCAGCCATTCATCCATCCATCCATACCCCCAGCCATCCAGCCATCCATCCATCAATCCATCCCTCCAGCCAGCCATGCATCCAGCCCTCCCTCCATCCAGCTATCCATCCATCCATCCATACCACCAGCCAGCCATCCATCCAGCCATCCATCCAGCTATCCATCCAGCCATCCATTCATCAATCCATTCCTCCAGCCAGCCATCCATCAAGCCATCCATCCATCCAGCCGTCCATTCAGCCATCCATCCATCCCTTCAGCCTGCCAGCCATCCAGCCATCCATCCATCCAGCCATCCATCCAGCCATCCATCCATCCATCCCTCCAGCCAGCCATTCATCCAGCCATCCATCCATTCAGCCATGCATCCAGCCATCCATCCATCCTTCCATCCCTCCAGCCAGCCATCCATCCAGCCATCCATCCGTCCAGCCATCCATCCATCCAACCATCCATCCATCCCTCCAGCCAGCCATCCATCCAGCCATCCATCCTTCCAGCCATCCATCCAGCCACCCATCCATCCATCCATCCCTCCAGCCAGCCATCCATTCAGCCAACCATCCAGCCATCCATCCATCAGTCCATTCCTCCAGCCAGCCATGCATCCAGCCATCCTTCCATCCAGCCATCCATTCAGACATCCATCCATGACTCCATCCCTCCAGCCAGCCATCCATCCATCCATCGATCTACCCATCCATTCAGCCATCCATCCATCCATCCATCCCTGCTGCCAGCCATCCATCCAGCCTTCCATCCATCCAGCCATCCGTCCAGCCATTCATTAATCCATCCATTCCTCCAGCCAGCAATCCATCCAGCCATCCATTCAGCCATCCATCCAGCCATCCATTCATCCGTCCATCACTCCAGCCAGCCATCCATCCAGCCATCCATCCATCGAGCCATCCATCGAGCCATCCATCCATCCATCCCTCCAGCCAGCCATCCATCCAGCCATCCATCCATCCAGCCATCCATAAATCCATCCATCCATCCATCCATCCCTCCAGCCAGCCATCCATCCGGACATCCATCCATCCAGCCATCCATCCCTCCAGCCAGCCAACCATCCAGCCATCCCTCCATCCAGCTATCCATCCATCAATCCATCCCACAAGCCAGCCATCCATCCAGCCATCCATCCAGCTATCCATCCAACCATCCATTCATCAATCCATCCCTCCAGCCAGCCATCCATCAAGCCATCCATCCATCCAGCCGTCCATTCAGCCATCCATCTATCCATCCATCCCTTCAGCCTGCCAGCTATCCATCCATCCATCCAGCCATCCATCAAGCCATCCATCTATCCAGCCATCCATCCATCCATCCATCCATCCATCAATCCCGCAAGCGAGTCATCCATCCAGCCATCCATCCATCCAGCCATCCATCCTGCCATCCATCCATCCCTCCAGCCAGCCATTCATTCAGCCATCCATCCATCCAGCCATCCATCAAGCTATCCATCCATCCATCCATCCATCCCTCTAGCAAGCCATCCATCCAGCCATCCAGCCATCCATCCAGCCATCCATCCATCCATCCATCCCTCCAGCCAGCCATCCATCCAGCCATCCCTCCATCCAGCCATCCATCCAGCCATCCATGCATTCATCCATCGCTCCATCAAGCCATCCATCCAGCCATTCATCCATCCATCCATACCTCCAGCCAGACAGCCAACCATCCATCCATCCATCCAGCCTTCCATCCAGCCATCCATCCATCCATCCTTCCCTCCAGCCAGCCATCCATCCAGCCATCCATCCATCCAGACGCCCATCCAGCCATCCATCCATCCATCCATCCCTCCAGCCAGTCATCCAACCAGCCATCCATCCATCCAGCCATCCGTCCATCCATCCATCCATCCATCCATCCCTCCAGCCAGCCATTCATCCAGCCATCCATCCATTCAGCCATCCATCCAGCCATCCAACCATCCATCCCTCCAGCAAGCCATCCATCCAGCCTTCCATTCATCCAGCCATCCATCCAGCCATCCATCCATCCACCATCCCTCCAGCCAGCCATCCATCAAGCCATCCCTCCATCCAGCCATCCATCCAGCCATCCAACCATTCATCCATCTCTCCAGCCAGCCATACATCCAGCCATCCATCCATCCATCCAGCCATCCATTCAGCAATCCATCCATCCATCCATTCCTTCAGCCATCCATCCATTCAGCCATCCATCCAGCCATCCATCCATCCATCCATCCCTCCAGCCAGCCATCCATCCAGCCATCCATCCGTCCAGCCATCCATCCATCCATCCATCCATCCATCCATCCCTCCAGCCAGCCATCCATCCAGCCATCCATCCTTCCATCCATCCAGCCAGCCATCCATCCAGCCATCCATCCAGCTATCCATCCAGCCATCCATTCATCAATCCATCCCTCCAGCCAGCCATCCATCAAGCCATCCATCCATCCAGCCGTCCATTCAGCCATCCATCCATCCCTTCAGCCTGCCAGCCATCCATCCATCCATCCATCCAGCCATCCATCAAGCCATCCATCTATCCAGCCATCCATCCATCCATCCATCCATCCATCAATCCCGCAAGCGAGTCATCCATCCAGCCATCCATCCATCCAGCCATCCATCCTGCCATCCATCCATCCCTCCAGCCAGCCATTCATTCAGCCATCCATCCATCCAGCCATCCATCAAGCTATCCATCCATCCATCCATCCATCCCTCTAGCAAGCCATCCATCCAGCCATCCAGCCATCCATCCAGCCATCCATCCATCCATCCATTCCTCCAGCCAGCCATCCATCCAGCCATCCCTCCATCCAGCCATCCATCCAGCCATCCATGCATTCATCCATCGCTCCATCAAGCCATCCATCCAGCCATTCATCCATCCATCCATACCTTCAGCCAGACAGCCATCCATCCATCCATCCATCCAGCCTTCCATCCAGCCATCCATCCATCCATCCTTCCCTCCAGCCAGCCATCCATCCAGCCATCCATCCATCCAGACGCCCATCCAGCCATCCATCCATCCATCCATCCCTCCAGCCAGTCATCCAACCAGCCATCCATCCATCCAGCCATCCGTCCATCCATCCATCCATCCATCCATCCATCCCTCCAGCCAGCCATTCATCCAGCCATCCATCCATTCAGCCATCCATCCAGCCATCCAACCATCCATCCCTCCAGCAAGCCATCCATCCAGCCTTCCATTCATCCAGCCATCCATCCAGCCATCCATCCATCCACCATCCCTCCAGCCAGCCATCCATCAAGCCATCCCTCCATACAGCCATCCATCCAGCCATCCAACCATTCATCCATCTCTCCAGCCAGCCATACATCCAGCCATCCATCCATCCATCCAGCCATCCATTCAGCAATCCATCCATCCATCCATTCCTTCAGCCATCCATCCATTCAGCCATCCATCCAGCCATCCATCCATCCATCCATCCCTCCAGCCAGCCATCCATCCAGCCATCCATCCGTCCAGCCATCCATCCATCCATCCATCCATCCGTCCATCCATCCATCCCTCCAGCCAGCCATCCATCCAGCCATCCATCCTTCCATCCATCCAGCCAGCCATCCATCCAGCCATTCATCCATCCATCCATACCTCCAGCCAGACAGCTTCCATCCATCCATCCATCCAGCCATCCATCCAGCCATCCATCCATCAATCCATCCGCCCAGCCAGCCATCCATCCAGCCATCCAGCCATCCACCCATTAATCCATCCCTCCAGCCAGCCATCCATCCAGCCATCCATCCATCCAGCCATCCATTCAGCAATCCATCCATCCCTTCAGCCAGCCATCCATTCGGCCATCCATCCATCCAGCCATCCATCCATCCATCCCTCCAGCCAGCCATCCATCCAGCCATCCATCCATCCAGCCATCCATCCAGCCATCCATACATCCATCCATCCCTCCCGCCAGCCATCCATTCAGCCATCCATCCATCCAGCCATCCATCCAGCCATCCATCCATCCGTCCCTCCAGCCAGCCATCCATCCAGCCATCCATCCATCCAGCATTCCATCCAGCCATCCATCCATCCATCCTTCCCTCCAGCCAGCCATCCATCCAGCCATCCATCCATCCAGCCGCCCATCCAGCCATCCATCCATCCATCCATCCCTCCAGCCAGTCATCCAACCAGCCATCCATCCATCCAGCCATCCATCCAGCCATCCATCCATCCATCCATCCCTCCACCCAGCCATTCATCCAGCCATCCATCCATTCAGCCATCCATCCAGCCATCCAACCATCCATCCCTCCAGCAAGCCATCCATCCAGCCATCAATTCATCCAGCCATCCATCCAGCCATCCATCCATCCATCCATCCCTCCAGCCAGCCATCCATCCAGCCATCCCTCCATCCAGCCATCCATCCAGCCATCCAACCATTCATCCATCTCTCCAGCCAGCCATACATCCAGCCATCCATCCATCCATCCAGCCATCCATCATCCATCCATCCCTCCTTCCAGCCAGTCATTAAGCCATCCATCCATCCAGCCATCCATCCAGCCATCCATCCCTCCTGCCAGCCAGCCATCCAGCCATCCCTCCATCCAGCCATCCATCCAGCCATCCATCCATCCATCCCTCCAGCCAGCCAACCATCCAGCCATCCCTCCATCCAGCTATCCATCCATCCATCCATCCCACCAGCCAGCCATCCATCCAGGCATCCATCCAGCAATCCATCCAGCTGTCCATTCATCAATCTATCCCTCCAGTCGGCCATCCATCAAGCCATCCATCCATCCAGCCGTCCATTCAGCCATCCATCCATCCATCCATCCCTTCAGCCTGCCAGCCATCCAGCCATCCATCCATCCAGCCATCCATCCAGCCATCCATCCCTCCAGCCAGCCATCCATCCAGCCATCCATCCGTCCAGCCATCCATCCATCCATCCATCCATCCATCCATTCCTCCAGCCAGCCATCCATCCAGCCATCCATCCTTCCAGCTATCCATCCAGCCATCCATCCATCCAACCATCGCTCCACCCAGCCATCCATCCAGCCAGCCATCCAGCCATCCATCCATCAATCCATCCCTCCAGCTTGCCATGCATCCAGCCAGCCTTCCATCCAGCCATCCATCCAGACATCCATCCATGACTCCATCCCTCCAGCCAGCCATCCATCCATCCATCGATCTAGCCATCCATTCAGCCATCCATCCATCCATCCATCCCTGCAGCCAGCCATCCATCCAGCCTTCCATCCATCCAGACATCCGTACAGCTATTCATTAATCCATCCATTCCTCCAGCCAGCAATCCATCCAGCCATCCATCCAGCCATCCATCCAGCCATCCATCCATCCGTCCCTCCAGCCAGCCATCCATCCAGCCATCCATCCATCCAGCATTCCATCCAGCCATCCATCCATCCATCCTTCCCTCCAGCCAGCCATCCATCCAGCCATCCATCCATCCAGCCGCCCATCCAGCCATCCATCCATCCCTCCAGCCAGTCATCCAACCAGCCATCCATCCATCCAGCCATCCATCCAGCCATCCATCCATCCATCCATCCCTCCACCCAGCCATTCATCCAGCCATTCATCCATTCAGCCATCCATCCAGCCATCCAACCATCCATCCCTCCAGCAAGCCATCCATCCAGCGATCCATTCATCCAGCCATCCATCCAGCCATCCATCCATCCATCCATCCCTCCAGCCAGCCATCCATCCAGCCATCGCTCCATCCAGCCATCCATCCAGCCATCCAACCATTCATCCATCCATCCATCACTCAAGCCAGCCATCCATCCATCCAGCCATCCATCCAGCCATCCATCGAGCCATCCATCCATCCATCCCTCCAGCCAGCCATTCATCCAGCCATCCATCCATTCAGCCATCCATCGAGCCATCCAACCATCCATCCCTCCAGCAAGCCATCCATCCAGCCATCCATTCATCCAGCCATCCATCCAGCCATCCATCCATCCATCCATCCCTCCAGCCAGCCATCCATCCAGCCATCGCTCCATCCAGCCATCCATCCAGCCATCCAACCATTCATCCATCCATCCATCACTCCAGCCAGCCATCCATCCAGCCATCCATCCATCCAGCCATCCATCGAGCCATCCATCCATCCATCCCTCCAGCCAGCCATCCGTCCAGCCATCCATCCATCCAGCCATCCATCCACCCATCCATCCATCCATCCCTCCAGCCAGCCATCCATCCGGACATCCATCCATCCAGCCATCCATCCCTCCAGCCAGCCATCCATCCAGCCATCCCTCCATCCAGCCATCCATCCAGCCATCCATGCACTCATCCATCTCTCCATCCAGCCATCCATCCAGCCATTCATCCATCCATCCATACCCCCAGCCATCCAGCCATCCATCCATCAATCCATCCCTCCAGCCAGCCATGCATCCAGCCCTCCCTCCATCCAGCTATCCATCCATCCATCCATACCACCAGCCAGCCATCCATCCAGCCATCCATCCAGCTATCCATCCAGCCATCCATTCATCAATCCATTCCTCCAGCCAGCCATCCATCAAGCCATCCATCCATCCATCCCTCCAGCCAGCCATTCATCCAGCCATCCATCCATTCAGCCATGCATCCAGCCATCCATCCATCCTTCCATCCCTCCAGCCAGCCATCCATCCAGCCATCCATCCGTCCAGCCATCCATCCATCCAACCATCCATCCATCCCTCCAGCCAGCCATCCATCCAGCCATCCATCCTTCCAGCCATCCATCCAGCCACCCATCCATCCATCCATCCCTCCAGCCAGCCATCCATCCAGCCAACCATCCAGCCATCCATCCATCAGTCCATTCCTCCAGCCAGCCATGCATCCAGCCATCCTTCCATCCAGCCATCCATTCAGACATCCATCCATGACTCCATCCCTCCAGCCAGCCATCCATCCATCCATCGATCTACCCATCCATTCAGCCATCCATCCATCCATCCATCCCTGCTGCCAGCCATCCATCCAGCCTTCCATGCATCCAGCCATCCGTCCAGCCATTCATTAATCCATCCATTCCTCCAGCCAGCAATCCATCCAGCCATCCATTCAGCCATCCATCCAGCCATCCATTCATCCGTCCATCACTCCAGCCAGCCATCCATCCAGCCATCCATCCATCGAGCCATCCATCGAGCCATCCATCCATCCATCCCTCCAGCCAGCCATCCATCCAGCCATCCATCCATCCAGCCATCCATAAATCCATCCATCCATCCATCCATCCCTCCAGCCAGCCATCCATCCGGACATCCATCCATCCAGCCATCCATCCCTCCAGCCAGCCAACCATCCAGCCATCCCTCCATCCAGCTATCCATCCATCAATCCATCCCACAAGCCAGCCATCCATCCAGCCATCCATCCAGCTATCCATCCAGCCATCCATTCATCAATCCATCCCTCCAGCCAGCCATCCATCAAGCCATCCATCCATCCAGCCGTCCATTCAGCCATCCATCCATCCATCCATCCCTTCAGCCTGCCAGCCATCCATCCATCCATCCATCCAGCCATCCATCAAGCCATCCATCTATCCAGCCATCCATCCATCCATCCATCCATCCATCAATCCCGCAAGCGAGTCATCCATCCAGCCATCCATCCATCCAGCCATCCATCCTGCCATCCATCCATCCCTCCAGCCAGCCATTCATTCAGCCATCCATCCATCCAGCCATCCATCAAGCTATCCATCCATCCATCCATCCATCCCTCTAGCAAGCCATCCATCCAGCCATCCAGCCATACATCCAGCCATCCATCCATCCATCCATCCCTCCAGCCAGCCATCCATCCAGCCATCCCTCCATCCAGCCATCCATCCAGCCATCCATGCATTCATCCATCGCTCCATCAAGCCATCCATCCAGCCATTCATCCATCCATCCATACCTCCAGCCAGACAGCCATCCATCCATCCATCCATCCAGCCTTCCATCCAGCCATCCATCCATCCATCCTTCCCTCCAGCCAGCCATCCATCCAGCCATCCATCCATCCAGTCGCCCATCCAGCCATACATCCATCCATCCATCCCTCCAGCCAGTCATCCATCCAGCCATCCATCCATCCAGCCATCCGTCCATCCATCCATCCATCCATCCATCCATCCCTCCAGCCAGCCATTCATCCAGCCATCCATCCATTCAGCCATCCATCCAGCCATCCAACCATCCATCCCTCCAGCAAGCCATCCATCCAGCCTTCCATTCATCCAGCCATCCATCCAGCCATCCATCCATCCACCATCCCTCCAGCCAGCCATCCATCAAGCCATCCCTCCATCCAGCCATCCATCCAGCCATCCAACCATTCATCCATCTCTCCAGCCAGCCATACATCCAGCCATCCATCCATCCATCCAGCCATCCATTCAGCAATCCATCCATCCATTCCTTCAGCCATCCATCCATTCAGCCATCCATCCAGCCATCCATCCATCCATCCATCCCTCCAGCCAGCCATCCATCCAGCCATCCATCCGTCCAGCCATCCATCCATCCATCCATCCATCCATCCATCCATCCCTCCAGCCAGCCAGCCATCCAGCCATCCATCCTTCCATCCATCCAGCCAGCCATCCATCCAGCCATCCATCCAGCTATCCATCCAGCCATCCATTCATCAATCCATCCCTCCAGCCAGCCATCCATCAAGCCATCCATCCATCCAGCCGTCCATTCAGCCATCCATCCATCCATCCATCCCTTCAGCCTGCCAGCCATCCATCCATCCATCCATCCAGCCATCCATCAAGCCATCCATCTATCCAGCCATCCATCCATCCATCCATCCATCCATCAATCCCGCAAGCGAGTCATCCATCCAGCCATCCATCCATCCAGCCATCCATCCTGCCATCCATCCATCCCTCCAGCCAGCCATTCATTCAGCCATCCATCCATCCAGCCATCCATCAAGCCATCCATCCATCCATCCATCCCTCCAGCCAGCCATCCATCCAGCCATCCCTCCATCCAGCCATCCATCCAGCCATCCATGCATTCATCCATCGCTCCATCAAGCCATCCATCCAGCCATTCATCCATCCATCCATACCTCCAGCCAGACAGCCATCCATCCATCCATCCATCCAGCCTTCCATCCAGCCATCCATCCATCCATCCTTCCCTCCAGCCAGCCATCCATCCAGCCATCCATCCATCCAGACGCCCATCCAGCCATCCATCCATCCATCCATCCCTCCAGCCAGTCATCCAACCAGCCATCCATCCATCCAGCCATCCGTCCATCCATTCATCCATCCATCCATCCATCCCTCCAGCCAGCCATTCATCCAGCCATCCATCCATTCAGCCATCCATCCAGCCATCCAACCATCCATCCCTCCAGCAAGCCATCCATCCAGCCTTCTATTCATCCAGCCATCCATCCAGCCATCCATCCATCCACCATCCCTCCAGCCAGCCATCCATCAAGCCATCCCTCCATCCAGCCATCCATCCAGCCATCCAACCATTCATCCATCTCTCCAGCCAGCCATACATCCAGCCATCCATCCATCCATCCAGCCATCCATTCAGCAATCCATCCATCCATCCATTCCTTCAGCCATCCATCCATTCAGCCATCCATCCATTCAGCCATCCATCCATCCATCCATCCCTCCAGCCAGCCATCCATCCAGCCATCCATCCGTCCAGCCATCCATCCATCCATCCATCCATCCATCCATCCATCCCTCCAGCCAGCCATCCATCCAGCCATCCATCCTTCCATCCATCCAGCCAGCCATCCATCCAGCCATTCATCCATCCATCCATACCTCCAGCCAGACAGCCATCCATCCATCCAACCATCCAGCCATCCATCCAGCCATCCATCCATCAATCCATCCGCCCAGCCAGCCATCCATCCAGCCATCCAGCCATCCACCCATTAATCCATCCCTCCAGCCAGCCATCCATCCAGCCATCCATCCATCCAGCCATCCATTCAGCAATCCATCCATCCCTTCAGCCAGCCATCCATTCGGCCATCCATCCATCCAGCCATCCATCCATCCATCCCTCCAGCAAGCCATCCATCCAGCCATCCATCCATCCAGCCATCCATCCAGCCATCCATACATCCATCCATCCCTCCCGCCAGCCATCCATTCAGCCATCCATCCATCCAGCCATCCATCCAGCCATCCATCCAACCGTCCCTCGAGCCAGCCATCCATCCAGCCATCCATCCATCCAGCATTCCATCCAGCCATCCATCCATCCATCCTTCCCTCCAGCCAGCCATCCATCCAGCCATCCATCCATCCAGCCGCCCATCCAGCCATCCATCCATCCATCCATCCCTCCAGCCAGTCATCCAACCAGCCATCCCTCCATCCAGCCATCCATCCAGCCATCCATCCATTCAGCCATCCATCCAGACATCCAACCATCCATCCCTCCAGCAAGCCATCCATCCAGCCATCCATTCATCCAGCCATCCATCCAGCCATCCATCCATCCATCCATCCCTCCAGCCAGCCATCCATCCAGCCATCCCTCCATCCAGCCATCCATCCAGCCATCCAACCATTCATCCATCTCTCCAGCCAGCCATACATCCAGCCATCCATCCATCCATCCAGCCATCCATCATCCATCCATCCCTCCTTCCAGCCAGTCATTAAGCCATCCATCCATCCAGCCATCCATCCAGCCATCCATCCCTCCTGCCAGCCAGCCATCCAGCCATCCCTCCATCCAGCCATCCATCCAGCCATCCATCCATCCATCCCTCCAGCCAGCCAACCATCCAACCATCCCTCCATCCAGCTATCCATCCATCCATCCATCCCACCAGCCAGCCATCCATCCAGGCATCCATCCAGCAATCCATCCAGCTGTCCATTCATCAATCCATCCCTCCAGTCGGCCATCCATCAAGCCATCCATCCATCCAGCCGTCCATTCAGCCATCCATCCATCCATCCATCCCTTCAGCCTGCCAGCCATCCAGCCATCCATCCATCCAGCCATCCATCCAGCCATCCATCCCTCCAGCCAGCCATCCATCCAGCCATCCATCCGTCCAGCCATCCATCCATCCATCCATCCATCCATCCATTCCTCCAGCCAGCCATCCATCCAGCCATCCATCCTTCCAGCTATCCATCCAGCCATCCATCCATCCAACCATCGCTCCACCCAGCCATCCATCCAGCCAGCCATCCCGCCATCCATCCATCAATCCATCCCTCCAGCTTGCCATGCATCCAGCCATCCTTCCATCCAGCCATCCATCCAGACATCCATCCATGACTCCATCCCTCCAGCCAGCCATCCATCCATCCATCGATCTAGCCATCCATTCAGCCATCCATCCATCCATCCATCCCTGCAGCCAGCCATCCATCCAGCCTTCCATACATCCAGCCATCCGTACAGCCATTCATTAATCCATCCATTCCTCCAGCCAGCAATCCATCCAGCCATCCATCCAGCCATCCATCCAGCCATCCATCCATCCATCCATCACTCCAGCCAGCCATCCATCCAGCCATCCATCCATCCAGCCATCCATCCAGCCATCCATACATCCATCCATCCCTCCCGCCAGCCATCCATTCAGCCATCCATCCATCCAGCCATCCATCCAGCCATCCATCCATCCGTCCCTCCAGCCAGCCATCCATCCAGCCATCCATCCATCCAGCATTCCATCCAGCCATCCATCCATCCATCCTTCCCTCCAGCCAGCCATCCATCCAGCCATCCATCCATCCAGCCGCCCATCCAGCTATCCATCCATCCATCCATCCCTCCAGCCAGTCATCCAACCAGCCATCCATCCATCCAGCCATCCATCCAGCCATCCATCCATCCATCCATCCCTCCACCCAGCCATTCATCCAGCCATCCATCCATTCAGCCATCCATCCAGCCATCCAACCATCCATCCCTCCAGCAAGCCATCCATCCAGCCATCCATTCATCCAGCCATCCATCCAGCCATCCATCCATCCATCCATCCCTCCAGCCAGCCATCCATCCAGCCATCCCTCCATCCAGCCATCCATCCAGCCATCCAACCATTCATCCATCTCTCCAGCCAGCCATACATCCAGCCATCCATCCATCCATCCAGCCATCCATCATCCATCCATCCCTCCTTCCAGCCAGTCATTAAGCCATCCATCCATCCAGCCATCCATCCAGCCATCCATCCCTCCTGCCAGACAGCCATCCAGGCATCCCTCCATCCAGCCATCCATCCAGCCATCCATCCATCCATCCCTCCAGCCAGCCAACCATCCAGCCATCCCTCCATCCAGCTATCCATCCATCCATCCATCCCATCAGCCAGCCATCCATCCAGGCATCCATCCAGCAATCCATCCAGCTGTCCATTCATCAATCCATCCCTCCAGCCAGCCATCCATCAAGCCATCCATCCATCCAGCCGTCCATTCAGCCATCCATCCATCCATCCATCCCTTCAGCCTGCCAGCCATCCAGCCATCCATCCATCCAGCCATCCATCCAGCCATCCATCCCTCCAGCCAGCCATCCATCCAGCCATCCATCCGTCCAGCCATCCATCCATCCATCCATCCATCCATCCATTCCTCCAGCCAGCCATCCATCCAGCCATCCATCCTTCCAGCTATCCATCCAGCCATCCATCCATCCAACCATCGCTCCAGCCAGCCATCCATCCAGCCAGCCATCCAGCCATCCATCCATCAATCCATCCCTCCAACTTGCCATGCATCCAGCCATCCTTCCATCCAGCCATCCATCCAGACATCCATCCATGACTCCATCCCTCCAGCCAGCCATCCATCCATCCATCGATCTAGCCATCCATTCAGCCATCCATCCATCCATCCATCCCTGCAGCCAGCCATCCATCCAGCCTTCCATACATCTAGCCATCCGTACAGCCATTCATTAATCCATCCATTCCTCCAGCCAGCAATCCATCCAGCCATCCATCCAGCCATCCATCCAGCCATCCATCCATCCATCCATCACTCCAGCCAGCCATCCATCCAGCCATCCATCCATCCAGCCATCCATCGAGCCATCCATCCATCCATCCCTCCAGCCAGCCATCCGTCCAGCCATCCATCCATCCAGCCATCCATCCATCCATCCATCCATCCCTCCAGCCAGCCATCCATCCGGACATCCATCCATCCAGCCAAACCATCCCTCCAGCCAGCCATCCGTCCAGCCATCCCTCCATCCAGCCATCCATCCTGCCATCCATGCACTCATCCATCTCTCCATCCAGCCATCCATCTAGCCATTCATCCATCCATCCATACCTCCAGCCATCCAGCCATCCATTCATCAATCCAACCCTCCAGCCAGCCATGCATCCAGCCCTCCCTCCATCCAGCTATCCATCCATCCATCCATCCCACCAGCCAGCCATCCATCCAGCCATCCATCCAGCTATCCCTCCAGCCATCCATTCATCAATCCATTCCTCCAGCCAGCCATCCATCAAGCCATCCATCCATCCAGCTGTCCATTCAGCCATCCATCCATCCATCCATCCCTTCAGCCTGCCAGCCATCCAGCCATCCATCCATCCAGCCATCCATCCAGCCAGCCATCCATCCATCCATCCCTCCAGCCAGCCATTCATCCAGCCATCCATCCATTCAGCCATCCATCCAGCCATCCATCCATCCATCCATCCCTCCAGCCAGCCATCCATCCAGCCATCCATCCGTCCAGCCATCCATCCATCCAACCATCCATCCATCCCTCCAGCCAGCCATCCATCCAGCCATCCATCCTTCCAGCCATCCATCCAGCCATCCATCCATCCATCCATCCCTCCAGCCAGCCATCCATCCATCCATCCATCCAACCATCCAGCCATCCATCCATCAGTCCATTCCTCCAGCCAGCCATGCATCCAGCCATCCTTCCATCCAGCCATCCATCCAGACATCCATCCATGACTCCATCCCTCCAGCCAGCCATCCATCCATCCATCGATCTAGCCATCCATTCAGCCACCCATCCATCCATCCATCCCTGCAGCCAGCCATCCATCCAGCCTTCCATCCATCCAGCCATCCGCCCAGCCATTCATTAATCCATCCATTCCTCCAGCCAGCAATCCATCCAGCCATCCATTCAGCCATCCATCCAGCCATCCATCCATCCGTCCATCACTCCAGCCAGACATCCATCCAGATATCCATCCATCGAGCCATCCATCGAGCCATCCATCCATCCATCCCTCCAGCCAGCCATCCATCCAGCCATCCATCCATCCAGCCATCCATCCATCCATCCATCCATCCATCCATCCATCCATCCATCCATCCATCCATCCATCCCTCCAGCCAGCCATCCATCCGGACATCCATCCATCCAGCCATCCATCCCTCCAGCATTCCATCCATCCAGCCATCCGTCCAGCCATTCATTAATCCATCCATTCCTCAGGCCAGCAATCCATCCAGCCATCCATTCAGCCATCCATCCAGCCATCCATCCATCCGTCCATCACTCCAGCCAGCCATCCATCCAGCCATCCATCCATCGAGCCATCAATCGAGCCATCCATCCATCCATCCCTCCAGCCAGCCATCCATCCAGCCATCCATCCATCCAGCCATCCATCCATCCATCCATCCATCCCTCCAGCCAGCCATCCATCCGGACATCCATCCATCCAGCCATCCATCCCTCCAGCCAGCCAACCATCCAGCCATCCCTCCATCCAGCTATCCATCCATCAATCCATCCCACAAGCCAGCCATCCATCCAGCCATCCATCCAGCTATCCATCCAGCCATCCATTCATCAATCCATCCCTCCAGCCAGCCATCCATCAAGCCATCCATCCATCCAGCCGTCCATTCAGCCATCCATCCATCCATCCATCCCTTCAGCCTGCCAGCCATCCATCCATCCATCCATCCAGCCATCCATCAAGCCATCCATCTATCCAGCCATCCATCCATCCATCCATCCATCCATCAATCCCGCAAGCGAGTCATCCATCCAGCCATCCATCCATCCAGCCATCCATCCTGCCATCCATCCATCCCTCCAGCCAGCCATTCATTCAGCCATCCATCCATCCAGCCATCCATCCAGCTATCCATCCATCCATCCATCCATCCCTCTAGCAAGCCATCCATCCAGCCATCCAGCCATCCATCCAGCCATCCATCCATCCATCCATCCCTCCAGCCAGCCATCCATCCAGCCATCCCTCCATCCAGCCATCCATCCAGTCATCCATGCATTCATCCATCTCTCCATCAAGCCATCCATCCAGCCATTCATCCATCCATCCTTCCCTCCAGCCAGCCATCCATCCATCCATCCCTCCAGCCAGCCATTCATCCAGCCATCCATCCATCCATCCTTCCCTCCAGCCAGCCATCCATCCAGCCATCCATCCATCCAGCCGCCCATCCAGCCATCCATCCATCCATCCATCCCTCCAGCCAGTCATCCAACCAGCCATCCATCCATCCAGCCATCCATCCATCCATCCATCCATCCATCCATCCCTCCAGCCAGCCATTCATCCAGCCATCCATCCATTCAGCCATCCATCCAGCCATCCAACCAACCATCCCTCCAGCAAGCCATCCATCCAGCCATCCATTCATCCAGCCATCCATCCAGCCATCCATCCATCCACCATCCCTCCAGCCAGCCATCCATCAAGCCATCCCTCCATCCAGCCATCCATCCAGCCAGCCAACCATTCATCCATCTCTCCAGCCAGCCATACATCCAGCCATCCATCCATCCATCCAGCCATCCATTCAGCAATCCATCCATCCATCCATCCCTTCAGCCATCCATCCATTCAGCCATCCATCCAGCCATCCATCCATCCATCCATCCCTCCAGCCAGCCATCCATCCAGCCATCCATCCGTCCAGCCATCCATCCATCCATCCATCCATCCATCCATCCCTCCATCCAGCCATCCATCCAGCCATCCATCCTTCCATCCATCCAGCCAGCCATCCATCCAGCCATCCATTCAGCAATCCATCCATCCATCCATCCCTTCAGCCAGCCATCCATTCGGCCATCCATCCATCCAGCCATCCATCCATCCATCCCTCCAGCCAGCCATCCATCCAGCCATCCATCCATCCAGCCATCCATCCAGCCATCCATACATCCATCCATCCCTCCCGCCAGCCATCCATTCAGCCATCCATCCATCCAGCCATCCATCCAGCCATCCATCCATCCGTCCCTCCAGCCATCCATCCAGACATCCATCCATGACTCCATCCCTCCAGCCAGCCATCCATCCATCCATCGATCTAGCCATCCATTCAGCCACCCATCCATCCATCCATCCCTGCAGCCAGCCATCCATCCAGCCTTCCATCCATCCAGCCATCCGCCCAGCCATTCATTAATCCATCCATTCCTCCAGCCAGCAATCCATCCAGCCATCCATTCAGCCTCCATCCAGCCATCCATCCATCCGTCCATCACTCCAGCCAGCCATCCATCCAGATATCCATCCATCGAGCCATCCATCGAGCCATCCATCCATCCATCCCTCCAGCCAGCCATCCATCCAGCCATCCATCCATCCAGCCATCCATCCATCCATCCATCCATCCATCCATCCATCCCTCCAGCCAGCCATCCATCCGGACATCCATCCATCCAGCCATCCATCCCTCCAGCATTCCATCCATCCAGCCATCCGTCCAGCCATTCATTAATCCATCCATTCCTCCAGCCAGCAATCCATCCAGCCATCCATTCAGCCATCCATCCAGCCATCCATCCATCCGTCCATCACTCCAGCCAGCCATCCATCCAGCCATCCATCCATCGAGCCATCAATCGAGCCATCCATCCATCCATCCCTCCAGCCAGCCATCCATCCAGCCATCCATCCATCCAGCCATCCATCCATCCATCCATCCATCCCTCCAGCCAGCCATCCATCCGGACATCCATCCATCCAGCCATCCATCCCTCCAGCCAGCCAACCATCCAGCCATCCCTCCATCCAGCTATCCATCCATCAATCCATCCCACAAGCCAGCCATCCATCCAGCCATCCATCCAGCTATCCATCCAGCCATCCATTCATCAATCCATCCCTCCAGCCAGCCATCCATCAAGCCATCCATCCATCCAGCCGTCCATTCAGCCATCCATCCATCCATCCATCCCTTCAGCCTGCCAGCCATCCATCCATCCATCCATCCAGCCATCCATCAAGCCATCCATCTATCCAGCCATCCATCCATCCATCCATCCATCCATCAATCCCGCAAGCGAGTCATCCATCCAGCCATCCATCCATCCAGCCATCCATCCTGCCATCCATCCATCCATCCATCCCTCCAGCCAGCCATTCATTCAGCCATCCATCCATCCAGCCATCCATCCAGCTATCCATCCATCCATCCATCCATCCCTCTAGCAAGCCATCCATCCAGCCATCCAGCCATCCATCCAGCCATCCATCCATCCATCCATCCCTCCAGCCAGCCATCCATCCAGCCATCCCTCCATCCAGCCATCCATCCAGCCATCCATGCATTCATCCATCTCTCCATCAAGCCATCCATCCAGCCATTCATCCATCCATCCATACCTCCAGCCAGACAGCCATCCATCCATCCATCCAGCCTTCCATCCAGCCATCCATCCATCCATCCTTCCCTCCAGCCAGCCATCCATCCAGCCATCCATCCATCCAGTCGCCCATCCAGCCATCCATCCATCCATCCATCCCTCCAGCCAGTCATCCAACCAGCCATCCATCCATCCAGCCATCCATCCATCCATCCATCCATCCATCCATCCCTCCAGCCAGCCATTCATCCAGCCATCCATCCATTCAGCCATCCATCCAGCCATCCAACCAACCATCCCTCCAGCAAGCCATCCATCCAGCCATCCATTCATCCAGCCATCCATCCAGCCATCCATCCATCCACCATCCCTCCAGCCAGCCATCCATCAAGCCATCCCTCCATCCAGCCATCCATCCAGCCAGCCAACCATTCATCCATCTCTCCAGCCAGCCATACATCCAGCCATCCATCCATCCATCCAGCCATCCATTCAGCAATCCATCCATCCATCCATCCCTACAGCCATCCATTCATTCAGCCATCCATCCAGCCATCCATCCATCCATCCATCCCTCCAGCCAGCCATCCATCCAGCCATCCATCCGTCCAGCCATCCATCCATCCATCCATCCATCCATCCATCCCTCCATCCAGCCATCCATCCAGCCATCCATCCTTCCATCCATCCAGCCAGCCATCCATCCAGCCATCCATTCAGCAATCCATCCATCCATCCATCCCTTCAGCCAGCCATCCATTCGGCCATCCATCCATCCAGCCATCCATCCATCCATCCCTCCAGCCAGCCATCCATCCAGCCATCCATCCATCCAGCCATCCATCCAGCCATCCATACATCCATCCATCCCTCCCGCCAGCCATCCATTCAGCCATCCATCCATCCAGCCATCCATCCAGCCATCCATCCACCCGTCCCTCCAGCCAGCCATCCATCCAGCCATCCATCCATCCATCATTCCATCCAGCCATCCATCCATCCATCCTTCCCTCCAGCCAGCCATCCATCCAGCCATCCATCCATCCAGCCGCCCATCCAGCCATCCATCCATCAATCCATCCATCCCTTCAGCCAGTCATCCAACCACCCATCCATCCATCCAGCCATCCATCCAGCCATCCATCCATCCATCCATCCCTCCACCCAGCCATTCATCCAGCCATCCATCCATTCAGCCATCCATCCAGCAATCCAACCATCCATCCCTCCAGCAAGCCATCCATCCAGCCATCCATTCATC
The DNA here is from genome assembly GCF_047496885.1 of Scyliorhinus torazame. Lineage (NCBI taxonomy): Eukaryota > Metazoa > Chordata > Chondrichthyes > Carcharhiniformes > Scyliorhinidae > Scyliorhinus > Scyliorhinus torazame. The sequence continues at coordinate 280,410,279 of NC_092708.1, read as the reverse complement.
CAGCCATCCATCCAGCCATCCATCCATCCATCTATCCCTCCAGCCAGCCATCCATCCAGCCATCCCTCCATCCAGCCATCCATCCAGCCATCCAACCATTCATCCATCTCTCCAGCCAGCCATACATCCAGCCATCCATCCATCCATCCAGCCATCCATCATCCATCCATCCCTCCTTCCAGCCAGTCATTAAGCCATCCATCCATCCAGCCATCCATCCAGCCATCCATCCCTCCTGCCAGCCAGCCATCCAGCCATCCCTCCATCCAGCCATCCATCCAGCCATCCATCCATCCATCCCTCCAGCCAGCCAACCATCCAGCCATCCCTCCATTCAGCTATCCATCCATCCATCCCACCAGCCAGCCATCCATCCAGGCATCCATCCAGCAATCCATCCAGCTGTCCATTCATTAATCCTTCTCTCCAGCCAGCCATCCATCAAGCCATCCATCCATCCAGCCGTCCATTCAGCCATCCATCCATCCATCCATCCCTTCAGCCTGCCAGCCATCCAGCCATCCATCCATCCATCCATCCCTCCAGCCAGCCATCCATCCAGCCATCCATCCGTCCAGCCATCCATCCATCCATCCATCCATCCATCCATCCATCCATCCATCCATCGCTCCAGCCAGCCATCCATCCAGCCATCCATCCTTCCAGCCATCCATCCAGCCATCCATCCATCCAACCATCCCTCCAGCCAGCCATCCATCCAGCCAGCCATCCAGCCATCCATTCATCAATCCATCCCTCCAGCCAGCCATGCATCCAGCCATTCTTCCATCCAGCCATCCATCCAGGCATCCATCCATGACTCCATCCCTCCAGCCAGCCATCCATCCATCCATCGATCTAGCCATCCATTCAGCCATCCATCCATCCATCCATCCCTGCATCCAGCCATACATCCAGCCTTCCATCCATCCAGCCATCCGTCCAGCCATTCATTAATCCATCCATTCCTCCAGCCAGCAATTCATCCAGCCATCCATCCAGCCATCCATCCAGCCATCCATCCATCCATCCATCACTACAGCCAGCCACCCATCCAGCCATCCATCCATCCATCCATCCCTCCAGCCAGCCATTCATCCAGCCATCCATCCATTCAGCCATCCATCCAGCCATCCAACCATCCATCCCTCCAGCAAGCCATCCATCCAGCCATCCCTCCATCCAGCCATCCATCCAGCCATCCATCCATCCATCCATCCATCCCTCCAGCCAGCCATTCATCCAGCCATCCATCCATTCAGCCATCCATCCAGCCATCCAACCATCCATCCCTCCAGCAAGCCATCCATCCAGCCATTCATTCATCCAGCCAACCATCCAGCCATCCATCCATTCATCCCACCCTCCAGCCAGCCATCCATCCAGCCATCCCTCCAACCAGCCATCCATCCATCCAGCCATCCATCCAGCCATCCAACCATCCATCCATCCCTCCAGCCAGCCATTCATACAGCCATCCATCCATTCAGCCATCCATCCAGCCATCCAACCATCCATACCTCCAGCAAGCCATCCATCCAGCCATTCATTCATCCAGCCAACCACCCAGCCATCCATCCATCCATCCCACCCTCCAGCCAGCCATCCATCCAGCCATCCCTCCATCCAGCCATCCATGCAGCCATCCAACCATTCATCCATCTCTCCAGCCAGCCATACATCCAGCCATCCATCCATCCATCCAGCCATCCATCCACCCATCCATCCCACCAGCCAGCCAGCCATCCAGCCAACCATCCAGCTATCCATCCAGCCATCCATCCTTCCATCCATCCCATCAGCCTGCCAGCCATCCAGCCATCCATCCATCCAGCCATCCATCCTGCCATCCATCCATCCCTCCAGCCAGCCATTCATCCAGCCAACCATCCATCCAGCCATCCGTCCAGCTATCCATCCATCCATCCTTCCATCCCTCCAGCAAGCCATCCATCCAACCATCCAGCCATCCATCCAGCCATCCATCCATCCATCCATCCCTCCAGCCAGTCATCCATCCAGCCATCCCTCCATCCATCTATCCATCCAGCCATCCATGCATTCATCCATCTCTCCATCCAGCCATCCATGCAGCCATTCATCCATCCATCCATACCTCCAGCCAGCCAGCCATCCATCCATCCATCCATCCAGCCATCCATGCAGCCATCCATCCATCAATCCATCCGCCCAGCCAGACATCCATCCAGCCATCCAGCCATCCAGCCATCCATCCATCCATCCATCCATTAATCCATCCCTCCAGCCAGCCATCCATCCAGCCATCCATCCATCCAGCCATCCATTCAGCAATCCATCCATCCATCCATCCCTTCAGCCAGCCATCCATTCGGCCATCCATCCATCCAGCCATCCATCCATCCATCCCTCCAGCCAGCCATCCATCCAGCCATCCATCCATCCAGCCATCCATCCAGCCATCCATCCATCCATCCATCCCTCCCGCCAGCCATCCATTCAGCCATCCATCCATCCAGCCATCCATCCAGCCATCCATCCTTCCGTCCCTCCAGCCTTCCAGCCATCCAGCCATCCATCCATCCAACCATCCCTCCAGCCTGCCATCCACCCAGCCATCCCTCCATCCATCCGTCCATCCATCCATCCATCCAGCCATCCAACCATCCAGCCAGCCGTCCAGCCAGCCATCCCTCCATACAGCCATTCATCCAGCCATCCATCCATCCGTCACCTCCGCCAGCCATCCATCCAGCCATCCCTCCATCCAGCCATGCATCCAGCCATCCATCCATCCATCCATCCATCCAGCCATCCATCCAGCCATCCATCCATCCAGCCTTCCAGCCATCCAGCCATCCATCCATCCAACCATCCATCCATCCAGCCATCCATCCATCCATCCATCCAGCCATCCATCAAGCCATCCATCCATCCAGCCATCCATCCAGCCATCCATCCATCCATCCATCCCCCCAGCGAGTCATCCATCCATCCATCCATCCATCCAGCCATCCATCCTGCCATCCATCCATCCATCCATCCCTCCAGCCAGCCATTCATCCAGCCATCCATCCATCCAGCCATCCATCCAGCCATCCATCCATCCATCCGTCCCTCCAGCCAGCCATCCATCCAGCCATCCATCCATCCAGCCATCCATCCAGCTATTCATCCAGCCATCCATTCATCAATCCATCCCTCCAGCCATCCATCCATCCATCCAGCCATCCATTCAGTAATCCATCCATCCATCCATCCCTTCAGCCATCCATCCATTCAGCCATCCATCCAGCCATCCATCCATCCATCCATCCCTCCAGCCAGCCATCCATCCAGCCATCCATCCGTCCAGCCATCCATCCATCCATCCATCCATCCATCCATCCATCCATCCATCCATCGCTCCAGCCAGCCATCCATCCAGCCATCCATCCTTCCAGCCATCCATCCAGCCATCCATCCATCCAACCATCCCTCCAGCCAGCCATCCATCCAGCCAGCCATCCAGCCATCCATTCATCAATCCATCCCTCCAGCCAGCCATGCATCCAGCCATTCTTCCATCCAGCCATCCATCCAGACATCCATCCATGACTCCATCCCTCCAGCCAGCCATCCATCCATCCATCGATCTAGCCATCCATTCAGCCATCCATCCATCCATCCATCCCTGCATCCAGCCATACATCCAGCCTTCCATCCATCCAGCCATCCGTCCAGCCATTCATTAATCCATCCATTCCTCCAGCCAGCAATTCATCCAGCCATCCATCCAGCCATCCATCCAGCCATCCATCCATCCATCCATCACTACAGCCAGCCACCCATCCAGCCATCCATCCATCCATCCATCCCTCCAGCCAGCCATTCATCCAGCCATCCATCCATTCAGCCATCCATCCAGCCATCCAACCATCCATCCCTCCAGCAAGCCATCCATCCAGCCATTCCTCCATCCAGCCATCCATCCAGCCATCCATCCATCCATCCATCCCTCCAGCCAGCCATTCATCCAGCCATCCATCCATTCAGCCATCCATCCAGCCATCCAACCATCCATCCCTCCAGCAAGCCATCCATCCAGCCATTCATTCATCCAGCCAACCATCCAGCCATCCATCCATTCATCCCACCCTCCAGCCAGCCATCCATCCAGCCATCCCTCCAACCAGCCATCCATCCATCCAGCCATCCATCCAGCCATCCAACCATCCATCCATCCCTCCAGCCAGCCATTCATACAGCCATCCATCCATTCAGCCATCCATCCAGCCATCCAACCATCCATACCTCCAGCAAGCCATCCATCCAGCCATTCATTCATCCAGCCAACCACCCAGCCATCCATCCATCCATCCCACCCTCCAGCCAGCCATCCATCCAGCCATCCCTCCATCCAGCCATCCATGCAGCCATCCAACCATTCATCCATCTCTCCAGCCAGCCATACATCCAGCCATCCATCCATCCATCCAGCCATCCATCCACCCATCCATCCCACCAGCCAGCCAGCCATCCAGCCATCCATCCAGCTATCCATCCAGCCATCCATCCTTCCATCCATCCCATCAGCCTGCCAGCCATCCAGCCATCCATCCATCCAGCCATCCATCCTGCCATCCATCCATCCCTCCAGCCAGCCATTCATCCAGCCAACCATCCATCCAGCCATCCGTCCAGCTATCCATCCATCCATCCTTCCATCCCTCCAGCAAGCCATCCATCCAACCATCCAGCCATCCATCCAGCCATCCATCCATCCATCCATCCCTCCAGCCAGTCATCCATCCAGCCATCCCTCCATCCATCTATCCATCCAGCCATCCATGCATTCATCCATCTCTCCATCCAGCCATCCATGCAGCCATTCATCCATCCATCCATACCTCCAGCCAGCCAGCCATCCATCCATCCATCCATCCATCCAGCCATCCATGCAGCCATCCATCCATCAATCCATCCGCCCAGCCAGACATCCATCCAGCCATCCAGCCATCCAGCCATCCATCCATCCATCCATCCATTAATCCATCCCTCCAGCCAGCCATCCATCCAGCCATCCATCCATCCAGCCATCCATTCAGCAATCCATCCATCCATCCATCCCTTCAGCCAGCCATCCATTCGGCCATCCATCCATCCAGCCATCCATCCATCCATCCCTCCAGCCAGCCATCCATCCAGCCATCCATCCATCCAGCCATCCATCCAGCCATCCATCCATCCATCCATCCCTCCCGCCAGCCATCCATTCAGCCATCCATCCATCCAGCCATCCATCCAGCCATCCATCCTTCCGTCCCTCCAGCCTTCCAGCCATCCAGCCATCCATCCATCCAACCATCCCTCCAGCCAGCCATCCACCCAGCCATCCCTCCATCCATCCGTCCATCCATCCATCCATCCAGCCATCCAACCATCCAGCCAGCCGTCCAGCCAGCCATCCCTCCATACAGCCATTCATCCAGCCATCCATCCATCCGTCACCTCCGCCAGCCATCCATCCAGCCATCCCTCCATCCAGCCATGCATCCAGCCATCCATCCATCCATCCATCCATCCAGCCATCCATCCAGCCATCCATCCATCCAGCCTTCCAGCCATCCAGCCATCCATCCATCCAACCATCCATCCATCCAGCCATCCATGCATTCATCCATCCAGCCATCCATCAAGCCATCCATCCATCCAGCCATCCATCCAGCCATCCATCCATCCATCCATCCCCCCAGCGAGTCATCCATCCATCCATCCATCCATCCAGCCATCCATCCTGCCATCCATCCATCCATCCATCCCTCCAGCCAGCCATTCATCCAGCCATCCATCCATCCAGCCATCCATCCAGCCATCCATCCATCCATCCGTCCCTCCAGCCAGCCATCCATCCAGCCATCCATCCATCCAGCCTTCCATCCAGCCATCCATCCAGCCTTACATCCATCCATCCATCCCTCCAGCCAGCCATCCATCCAGCCATCCCTTCATCCAGCCATCCATCCAGCCATCCATGCATTCATCCATCTCTCCATCCAGCCATCCATCCAGCCATTATCCATCCATCCATACCTCCTGCCAGCCAGCCATCCATCCATCCATCCATCCATCCATCCAGCCATCCATCCATCAATCCATCCGCCCAGCCAGACATCCATCCAGCAATCCAGCCATCCAGCCATCCATCCATCCATCCATCCATTAATCCATCCTTCCAGCCAGCCATCCATCCAGCCATCCATCCATCCAGCCATCCATTCAGTAATACATCCATCCATCCATCCATTCAGCCAGCCATCCATTCGTCCATCCATCCATCCAGCCATCCATCCATCCATCCCTCCAGCCAGCCATCCATCCAGCCATCCATCCAGCCATCCATCCAGCCATCCATCCATCCATCCATCCGTCCCGCCAGCCATCCATTCAGCCATCCATCCATCCAGCCATCCATTCAGCCATCCATCCATCCGTCCCTTAAGCCAGCCATCCATCCAGCCATCCATCCATCCAGCCTTCCATCCAGCCATCCATCCATCCATCCTTCCCTCCAGCCAGCCATCCATCCAGCCATTCATCCATCCAGCCGCCCATCCAGCCATCCATACATCCATCCATCCCTCCAGCCAGTCATCCAACCAGCCATCCATCCATCCAGCCATCCATCCAGCCATCCATCCATCCAGCCCTCCAGCCAGCCATTCATCCAGCCATCCATCCATCCAGCCATCCATCGAGCCATCCATGCATCCATCCATCCCTCCAGCCAGCCATCCATCCAGCCATCCATCCATCCAGCCATCCATCCATCCCTCCAGCCAGCCATCCATCCGGACATCCATCCATCCAGCCATCCATCCCTCCAGCCAGCCATCCATCCAGCCATCCCTCCATCCAGCCATCCATCCAGCCATCCATGCATTCATCCATCTCTCCATCCAGCCATCCATCCAGCCATTCGTCCATCCATCCATACCTCCAGCCAGCCAGCCATCCATCCATCCATCCATCCAGCCATCCATCTAGCCATCCATGCATCAATCCATCCGCCCAGCGAGCCATCCATCCAGCCATCCAGCCATCCAGCCATCCATCCATCCAGCCATCCATCCAGCAATCCATCCATCCATCCATCCCTTCAGCCAGCCATCCATTCGGCCATCCATCCATCCAGCCATCCATCCATCCATCCCTCCAGCCAGCCATCCATCCAGCCATCCATCCATCCAGCCATCCATCCAGCCATCCATCCATCCATCCATCCCTCCCGCCAGCCATCCATTCAGCCAGCCATCCATCCAGCCATCCATCCAGCCATCCATTAATCCATCCGTCCCTCCAGCCAGCCATCCATCCAGCCATCCATCCATCCAGCCTTCCATCCAGCCATCCATCCAACCATCCTTCTCTCCAGCCAGCCATCCAAACAGCCATCCATCCATCCAGCCACCCATCCAGCCATCCATCCATCCATCCATCCCTCCAGCCAGTCATCCAACCAGCCATCCATCCATCCAGCCATCCATCCAGCCATCCATCCATCCATCCATCCCTCCAGCCAGCCATTCATCCAGCCATCCATCCATTCAGCCATCCATCCAGCCATCCAACCATCCATCCCTCCAGCAAGCCATCCATCCAGCCATCCATTCATTCAGCCATCCATCCAGCCATCCAACCATTCATCCATCTCTCCAGCCAGCCATACATCCAGCCATCCATCCATCCATCCAGCCATCCATCCATCCATCCATCCCTCCTTCCAGCCAGTCATTAAGCCATCCATCCATCCAGCCATCCATCCAGCCATCCATCCCTCCAGCCAGCCAGTCATCCAGCCATCCCTCCATCCAGCCATCCAACCAGCCATCCATCCATCCATCCATCCCTCCAGCCAGCCAACCATCCAGCCATCCCTCCATCCAGCTATCCATCCATCCATCCATCCCACCAGCCAGCCATCCAACCAGCCATCCATCCAGCTATTCATCCAGCCATCCATTCATCAATCCATCCCTCCAGCCAGCCATCCATCAAGCCATCCATCCATCCAGCCGTCCATTCAGCCATCCATCCATCCATCCCTTCAGCCTGCCAGCCATCCATCCATCCATCCATCCAGCCATCCATCAAGCCATGCATCCATCCAGCCATCCAACCATCCATCCATCCATCCATCCATCCCGCCAGCGAGTCATCCATCCAGCCATCCATCCATCCAACCATCCATCCTGCCATCCATCCATCCATCCATCCCTCCAGCCAGCCATTCATCCAGCCATCCATCCATCCAGCCATCCATCCAGCTATCCATCCATCCATCCATCCATCCCTCTAGCAAGCCATCCATCCAGCCATCCAGCCATCCATCCAGCCATCCATCCATCCATCCATCCCTCCAGCCAGCCATCCATCCAGCCATCCCTCCATCCAGCCATCCATCCAGCCATCCATGCATTCATCCACCTCTCCATCCAGCCATCCATCCAGCCATTATCCATCCATCCATACCTCCTGCCAGCCAGCCATCCATCCATCCATCCATCCATCCATCCAGCCATCCATCCATCAATCCATCCGCCCAGCCAGACATCCATCCAGCAATCCAGCCATCCAGCCATCCATCCATCCATCCATCCATTAATCCATCCTTCCAGCCAGCCATCCATCCAGCCATCCATCCATCCAGCCATCCATTCAGCAATACATCCATCCATCCATCCATTCAGCCAGCCATCCATTCGTCCATCCATCCATCCAGCCATCCATCCATCCATCCCTCCAGCCAGCCATCCATCCAGCCATCCATCCAGCCATCCATCCAGCCATCCATCCATCCATCCATCCGTCCCGCCAGCCATCCATTCAGCCATCCATCCATCCAGCCATCCATTTAGCCATCCATCCATCCGTCCCTCCAGCCAGCCATCCATCCAGCCATCCATCCATCCAGCCTTCCATCCAGCCATCCATCCATCCATCCTTCCCTCCAGCCAGCCATCCATCCAGCCATTCATCCATCCAGCCGCCCATCCAGCCATCCATACATCCATCCATCCCTCCAGCCAGTCATCCAACCAGCCATCCATCCATCCAGCCATCCATCCAGCCATCCATCCATCCATCCCTCCAGCCAGCCATTCATCCAGCCATCCATCCATCCAGCCATCCATCGAGCCATCCATGCATCCATCCATCCCTCCAGCCAGCCATCCATCCAGCCATCCATCCATCCAGCCATCCATCCATCCCTCCAGCCAGCCATCCATCCGGACATCCATCCATCCAGCCATCCATCCCTCCAGCCAGCCATCCATCCAGCCATCCCTCCATCCAGCCATCCATCCAGCCATCCATGCATTCATCCATCTCTCCATCCAGCCATCCATCCAGCCATTCGTCCATCCATCCATACCTCCAGCCAGCCAGCCATCCATCCATCCATCCATCCAGCCATCCATCTAGCCATCCATGCATCAATCCATCCGCCCAGCGAGCCATCCATCCAGCCATCCAGCCATCCAGCCATCCATCAATCCAGCCATCCATCCAGCAATCCATCCATCCATCCATCCCTTCAGCCAGCCATCCATTCGGCCATCCATCCATCCAGCCATCCATCCATCCATCCCTCCAGCCAGCCATCCATCCAGCCATCCATCCATCCAGCCATCCATCCAGCCATCCATCCATCCATCCATCCCTCCCGCCAGCCATCCATTCAGCCAGCCATCCATCCAGCCATCCATCCAGCCATCCATTAATCCATCCGTCCCTCCAGCCAGCCATCCATCCAGCCATCCATCCATCCAGCCTTCCATCCAGCCATCCATCCAACCATCCTTCTCTCCAGCCAGCCATCCAAACAGCCATCCATCCATCCAGCCACCCATCCAGCCATCCATCCATCCATCCATCCCTCCAGCCAGTCATCCAACCAGCCATCCATCCATCCAGCCATCCATCCAGCCATCCATCCATCCATCCATCCCTCCAGCCAGCCATTCATCCAGCCATCCATCCATTCAGCCATCCATCCAGCCATCCAACCATCCATCCCTCCAGCAAGCCATCCATCCAGCCATCCATTCATTCAGCCATCCATCCAGCCATCCAACCATTCATCCATCTCTCCAGCCAGCCATACATCCAGCCATCCATCCATCCATCCAGCCATCCATCCATCCATCCATCCCTCCTTCCAGCCAGTCATTAAGCCATCCATCCATCCAGCCATCCATCCAGCCATCCATCCCTCCAGCCAGCCAGTCATCCAGCCATCCCTCCATCCAGCCATCCAACCAGCTATCCATCCATCCATCCATCCCTCCAGCCAGCCAACCATCCAGCCATCCCTCCATCCAGCTATCCATCCATCCATCCATCCCACCAGCCAGCCATCCAACCAGCCATCCACCCAGCTATTCATCCAGCCATCCATTCATCAATCCATCCCTCCAGCCAGCCATCCATCAAGCCATCCATCCATCCAGCCGTCCATTCAGCCATCCATCCATCCATCCCTTCAGCCTGCCAGCCATCCATCCATCCATCCATCCAGCCATCCATCAAGCCATGCATCCATCCAGCCATCCAACCATCCATCCATCCATCCATCCATCCATCCCGCCAGCGAGTCATCCATCCAGCCATCCATCCATCCAACCATCCATCCTGCCATCCATCCATCCATCCATCCCTCCAGCCAGCCATTCATCCAGCCATCCATCCATCCAGCCATCCATCCAGCTATCCATCCATCCATCCATCCATCCCTCTAGCAAGCCATCCATCCAGCCATCCAGCCATCCATCCAGCCATCCATCCATCCATCCATCCCTCCAGCCAGCCATCCATCCAGCCATCCCTCCATCCAGCCATCCATCCAGCCATCCATGCATTCATCCACCTCTCCATCCAGCCATCCATCCTGCCATTCATCCATCCATCCATACCTCCAGCCAGACAGCAATCCATCCATCCATCCATCCAGCCATCCATCCAGCCATCCATCCATCAATCCACCCGCCCAGCCAGCCATCCATCCAGCCATCCATCCACCCATTAATCCATCCCTCCACCCAGCCATCCATCCAGCCATCCATCCCTCCAGCCATCCATTCAGCAATCCATCCATCCATCCATCCCTTCAGCCAGCCATCCATTCGGCCATCCATCCATCCAGCCATCCATCCATCCATCCCTCCAGCCAGCCATCCATCCAACCATCCATCCATCCAGCCATCCGTCCAGCCATCCATCCATCCATCCATCCCTCCCGCCAGCCATCCATCCAGCCATCCATCCAGCCATCCAACCATTCATCCATCTCTCCAGCCAGCCATACATCCAGCCATCCATCCATCCATCCAACCAGCCTTCCATCCATCCATCCATCCCTCCTTCCAGCCAGTCATTAAGCCATCCATCCATCCAGCCATCCATCCAGCCATCCATCCCTCCAGCCAGCCAGCCATCCAGCCATCCCTCCATCCAGCCATCCATCCAGCCATCCATCCATCCATCCATCCCTCCAGCCAGCCAACCATCCAGCCATCCCTCCATCCAGCGATCCATCCATCCATCCATCCCACCAGCCAGCCATCCATCCAGCCATCCATCCAGCTATCCATCCAGCCATCCATTCATCAATCCATCCCTCCAGCCAGCCATTCATCAAGCCATCCATCCATCCAGCCGTCCATTCAGCCATCCATCCATCCATCCATCCCTTCAGCCTGCCAGCCATCCATCCATCCATCCATCCAGCCATCCATCAAGCCATCCATCCATCCAGCCATCCATCCATCCATCCATCCATCCCGCCAGCGAGTCATCCATCCATCCATCCATCCATCCAGCCATCCATCCTGCCATCCATCCATCCATCCATCCCTCCAGCCAGCCATTCATCCAGCCATCCATCCATCCAGCAATCCATCCAGCTATCCATCCATTCATCCATCCATCCCTCTAGCAAGCCATCCATCCAGCCATCCATCCAGCCATCCATTCAGCCATCCCTCCATCCAGCCATCCATCCAGCCATCCATGCATTCATCCATCTCTCCTTCCAGCCACCCATCCAGCCATTCATCCATCCATCCATACCTCCAGCCAGACAGCCATCCATCCATCCATCCAGCCAGCCATCCATCCAGCCATCCATCCATCAATCCATCCGCCCAGCCAGCCATCCATCCAGCCATCCAGCCATCCACCCATTAATCCATCCCTCCTGCCAGCCATCCATCCAGCCATCCATCCATCCAGCCATCCATTCAGCAATCCATCCATCCATCCATCCCTTCAGCCAGCCATCCATTCGGCCATCCATCCATCCAGCCATCCATCCATCCATCCCTCCAGCCAGCCATCCATCCAGCCATCCATCCATCCAGCCATCCATCCAGCCATCCATACATCCATCCATTCCTCCCGCCAGCCATCCATTCAGCCATCCATCCATCCAGCCATCCATCCAGCCATCCATCCATCCGTCCCTCCAGCCAGCCATCCATCCAGCCATCCATCCATCCAGCCTTCCATCCAGCCATCCATCCATCCATCCTTCCCTCCAGCCAGCCATCCATCCAGCCATCCATCCATCCAGCCGCCCATCCAGCCATCCATCCATCCATCCCTCCAACTAGTCATCCAACCAGCCATCCATCCATCCAGCCATCCATCCATTCAGCCATCCATCCAGCCATCCAACCATCCATCCCTCCAGCAAGCCATCCATCCAGCCATCCATTCATCCAGCCATCCATCCAGCCATCCATCCATCCATCCATCCCTCCAGCCAGCCATCCATCCAGCCATCCCTCCATCCAGCCATCCATCCAGCCATCCAACCATTCATCCATCTCTCCAGCCAGCCATACATCCAGCCATCCATCCATCCATCCATCCAGCCATCCATCATCCATCCATCCCTCCTTCCAGCCAGTCATTAAGCCATCCATCCATCCAGCCATCCATCCAGCCATCCATCCCTCCTGCCAGCCAGCCATCCAGCCATCCCTCCATCCAGCCATCCATCCAGCCATCCATCCATCCATCCCTCCAGCCAGCCAACCATCCAGCCATCCCTCCATCCAGCTATCCATCCATCCATCCATCCCACCAGCGAGCCATCCATCCAGGCATCCATCCAGCAATCCATCCAGCCGTCCATTCATCAATCCATCCCTCCAGCCAGCCATCCATCAAGCCATCCATCCATCCAGGCGTCCATTCAGCCATCCATCCATCCATCCATCCCTTCAGTCTGCCAGCCATCCAGCCATCCATCCATCCAGCCATCCATCCAGCCATCCATCCATCCATCCATCCCTCCAGCCAGGCATTCATCCATCCATCCCTCCAGCCAGCCATCCATCCAGCCATCCATCCGTCCAGCCATCCATCCATCCATCCATCCATCCATCCATCCATCCATCCATTCCTCCAGCCAGCCATTCATCCAGCCATCCATCCTTCCAGCCATCCATCCAGCCATCCATCCATCCAACCATCCCTCCAGCCAGCCATCCATCCAGCCAGCCATCCAGCCATCCATCCATCAATCTCTCCCTCCAGCTTGCCATGCATCCAGCCATCCTTCCATCCAGCCACCCATCCAGACATCCATCCATGACTCCATCCCTCCAGCCAGCCATCCATCAATCCATCGATCTAGCCATCCATTCAGCCATCCATCCATCCATCCATCACTGCAGCCAGCCAGCCATCCAGCCTTCCATCCATCCAGCCATCCGTCCAGCCATTCATTAATCCATCCATTCCTCCAGCCAGCAATCCATCCAGCCATCCATCCAGCCATCCATCCAGCCATCCATCCATCCATCCATCACTCCAGCCAGCCATCCATCCAGCCATCCATCCATCCAGCCATCCATCTCGCCATCCATCCATTCATCCCTCCAGCCAGCCATTGTCCAGCCATCCATCCATCCAGCCATCCATCCATCCATCCATCCATCCATCCCTCCAGCCAGCCATCCATCCGGACATCCATCCATCCAGCCATCCATCACTCCAGCCAGCCATCCATCCAGCCATCCCTCCATCCAGCCATCCATCCAGACATCCATGCATTCATCCATCTCTCCATCCAGCCATCCATCCAGCCATTCATCCATCCATCCATTCCTCCAGCCATCCAGCCATCCATCCATCAATCCATCCCTCCAGCCAGCCATCCATCAAGCCATCCATCCATCCAGCCGTCCATTCAGCCATCCATCCATACATCAATCCCTTCAGCCTGCCAGCCATCCATCCATCCATCCATCCAGCCATCCATCAAGCCATCCATCTATCCAGCCAGCCATCCATCCATCCATCCATCCATCCCGCCAGCGAGTCATCCATCCAGCCATCCATCCATCCAGCCATCCATCCAGCCATCCATCCATCCATCCATCCCTCCAGCCAGCCATTCATTCAGCCATCCATCCATCCAGCCATCCAACCAGCTATCCATCCATCCATCCCTCCAGCCAGCCATCCATCAAGCCATCCATCCATCCAGCCGTCCATTCAGCCATCCATCCATCCATCCCTTCAGCCTGCCAGCCATCCATCCATCCATCCATCCAGCCATCCATCAAGCCATGCATCCATCCAGCCATCCAACCATCCATCCATCCATCCATCCATCCATCCCGCCAGCGAGTCATCCATCCAGCCATCCATCCATCCAACCATCCATCCTGCCATCCATCCATCCATCCATCCCTCCAGCCAGCCATTCATCCAGCCATCCATCCATCCAGCCATCCATCCAGCTATCCATCCATCCATCCATCCATCCCTCTAGCAAGCCATCCATCCAGCCATCCAGCCATCCATCCAGCCATCCATCCATCCATCCATCCCTCCAGCCAGCCATCCATCCAGCCATCCCTCCATCCAGCCATCCATCCAGCCATCCATGCATTCATCCACCTCTCCATCCAGCCATCCATCCTGCCATTCATCCATCCATCCATACCTCCAGCCAGACAGCAATCCATCCATCCATCCATCCAGCCATCCATCCAGCCATCCATCCATCAATCCATCCGCCCAGCCAGCCATCCATCCAGCCATCCATCCACCCATTAATCCATCCCTCCACCCAGCCATCCATCCAGCCATCCATCCCTCCAGCCATCCATTCAGCAATCCATCCATCCATCCATCCCTTCAGCCAGCCATCCATTCGGCCATCCATCCATCCAGCCATCCATCCATCCATCCCTCCAGCCAGCCATCCATCCAACCATCCATCCATCCAGCCATCCGTCCAGCCATCCATCCATCCATCCATCCCTCCCGCCAGCCATCCATCCAGCCATCCATCCAGCCATCCAACCATTCATCCATCTCTCCAGCCAGCCATACATCCAGCCATCCATCCATCCATCCAACCAGCCTTCCATCCATCCATCCATCCCTCCTTCCAGCCAGTCATTAAGCCATCCATCCATCCAGCCATCCATCCAGCCATCCATCCCTCCAGCCAGCCAGCCATCCAGCCATCCCTCCATCCAGCCATCCATCCAGCCATCCATCCATCCATCCATCCCTCCAGCCAGCCAACCATCCAGCCATCCCTCCATCCAGCGATCCATCCATCCATCCATCCCACCAGCCAGCCATCCATCCAGCCATCCATCCAGCTATCCATCCAGCCATCCATTCATCAATCCATCCCTCCAGCCAGCCATTCATCAAGCCATCCATCCATCCAGCCGTCCATTCAGCCATCCATCCATCCATCCATCCCTTCAGCCTGCCAGCCATCCATCCATCCATCCATCCAGCCATCCATCAAGCCATCCATCCATCCAGCCATCCATCCATCCATCCATCCATCCCGCCAGCGAGTCATCCATCCATCCATCCATCCATCCAGCCATCCATCCTGCCATCCATCCATCCATCCATCCCTCCAGCCAGCCATTCATCCAGCCATCCATCCATCCAGCAATCCATCCAGCTATCCATCCATTCATCCATCCATCCCTCTAGCAAGCCATCCATCCAGCCATCCATCCAGCCATCCATTCAGCCATCCCTCCATCCAGCCATCCATCCAGCCATCCATGCATTCATCCATCTCTCCTTCCAGCCACCCATCCAGCCATTCATCCATCCATCCATACCTCCAGCCAGACAGCCATCCATCCATCCATCCAGCCAGCCATCCATCCAGCCATCCATCCATCAATCCATCCGCCCAGCCAGCCATCCATCCAGCCATCCAGCCATCCACCCATTAATCCATCCCTCCTGCCAGCCATCCATCCAGCCATCCATCCATCCAGCCATCCATTCAGCAATCCATCCATCCATCCATCCCTTCAGCCAGCCATCCATTCGGCCATCCATCCATCCAGCCATCCATCCATCCATCCCTCCAGCCAGCCATCCATCCAGCCATCCATCCATCCAGCCATCCATCCAGCCATCCATACATCCATCCATTCCTCCCGCCAGCCATCCATTCAGCCATCCATCCATCCAGCCATCCATCCAGCCATCCATCCATCCGTCCCTCCAGCCAGCCATCCATCCAGCCATCCATCCATCCAGCCTTCCATCCAGCCATCCATCCATCCATCCTTCCCTCCAGCCAGCCATCCATCCAGCCATCCATCCATCCAGCCGCCCATCCAGCCATCCATCCATCCATCCCTCCAACTAGTCATCCAACCAGCCATCCATCCATCCAGCCATCCATCCATTCAGCCATCCATCCAGCCATCCAACCATCCATCCCTCCAGCAAGCCATCCATCCAGCCATCCAT
Source organism: Scyliorhinus torazame (assembly GCF_047496885.1). Taxonomy (NCBI): domain Eukaryota; kingdom Metazoa; phylum Chordata; class Chondrichthyes; order Carcharhiniformes; family Scyliorhinidae; genus Scyliorhinus; species Scyliorhinus torazame. The sequence continues at coordinate 280,393,497 of NC_092708.1, read as the reverse complement.
TCATCCAGCCATCCATCCAGCCATCCATCCATCCATCCATCCCTCCAGCCAGCCATCCATCCAGCCATCCCTCCATCCAGCCATCCATCCAGCCATCCAACCATTCATCCATCTCTCCAGCCAGCCATACATCCAGCCATCCATCCATCCATCCATCCAGCCATCCATCATCCATCCATCCCTCCTTCCAGCCAGTCATTAAGCCATCCATCCATCCAGCCATCCATCCAGCCATCCATCCCTCCTGCCAGCCAGCCATCCAGCCATCCCTCCATCCAGCCATCCATCCAGCCATCCATCCATCCATCCCTCCAGCCAGCCAACCATCCAGCCATCCCTCCATCCAGCTATCCATCCATCCATCCATCCCACCAGCGAGCCATCCATCCAGGCATCCATCCAGCAATCCATCCAGCCGTCCATTCATCAATCCATCCCTCCAGCCAGCCATCCATCAAGCCATCCATCCATCCAGGCGTCCATTCAGCCATCCATCCATCCATCCATCCCTTCAGTCTGCCAGCCATCCAGCCATCCATCCATCCAGCCATCCATCCAGCCATCCATCCATCCATCCATCCCTCCAGCCAGGCATTCATCCATCCATCCCTCCAGCCAGCCATCCATCCAGCCATCCATCCGTCCAGCCATCCATCCATCCATCCATCCATCCATCCATCCATCCATCCATTCCTCCAGCCAGCCATTCATCCAGCCATCCATCCTTCCAGCCATCCATCCAGCCATCCATCCATCCAACCATCCCTCCAGCCAGCCATCCATCCAGCCAGCCATCCAGCCATCCATCCATCAATCTCTCCCTCCAGCTTGCCATGCATCCAGCCATCCTTCCATCCAGCCACCCATCCAGACATCCATCCATGACTCCATCCCTCCAGCCAGCCATCCATCAATCCATCGATCTAGCCATCCATTCAGCCATCCATCCATCCATCCATCACTGCAGCCAGCCAGCCATCCAGCCTTCCATCCATCCAGCCATCCGTCCAGCCATTCATTAATCCATCCATTCCTCCAGCCAGCAATCCATCCAGCCATCCATCCAGCCATCCATCCAGCCATCCATCCATCCATCCATCACTCCAGCCAGCCATCCATCCAGCCATCCATCCATCCAGCCATCCATCTCGCCATCCATCCATTCATCCCTCCAGCCAGCCATTGTCCAGCCATCCATCCATCCAGCCATCCATCCATCCATCCATCCATCCATCCCTCCAGCCAGCCATCCATCCGGACATCCATCCATCCAGCCATCCATCACTCCAGCCAGCCATCCATCCAGCCATCCCTCCATCCAGCCATCCATCCAGACATCCATGCATTCATCCATCTCTCCATCCAGCCATCCATCCAGCCATTCATCCATCCATCCATTCCTCCAGCCATCCAGCCATCCATCCATCAATCCATCCCTCCAGCCAGCCATCCATCAAGCCATCCATCCATCCAGCCGTCCATTCAGCCATCCATCCATACATCAATCCCTTCAGCCTGCCAGCCATCCATCCATCCATCCATCCAGCCATCCATCAAGCCATCCATCTATCCAGCCAGCCATCCATCCATCCATCCATCCATCCCGCCAGCGAGTCATCCATCCAGCCATCCATCCATCCAGCCATCCATCCAGCCATCCATCCATCCATCCATCCCTCCAGCCAGCCATTCATTCAGCCATCCATCCATCCAGCCATCCAACCAGCTATCCATCCATCCATCCCTCTAGCAAGCCATCCATCCAGCCATCCAGCCATCCATCCAGCCATCCATCCATCCATCCATCCCTCCAGCCAGCCATCCATCCAGCCATCCCAAAATCCAGCCATCCATCCAGCCATCCATGCATTCATCCATCTCTCCATCAAGCCATCCACCCAGCCATTCATCCATCCATCCATACCTCCAGCCAGACAGCCATCCATCCATCCATCCATCCTTCCATCCAGCCATCCATCCATCCATCCTTCCCTCCAGCCAGCCATCCATCCAGCCATCCATCCATCCACCCGCCCATCCAGCCATCCATCCATCCATCCATCCCTCCAGCCAGTCATCCAACCAGCCATCCATCCATCCAGCCATCCATCCAGTCATCCATCCATCCATCCATCCATCCCTCCAGCCAGCCATTCATCCAGCCATCCATCCATTCAGCCATCCATCCAGCCATCCAACCATCCATCCCTCCAGCAAGCCATCCATCCAGCCATCCATTCATCCAACCATCCATCCAGCCATCCATCCATCCATCCATCCCTCCAGCCAGCCATCCATCCAGCCATCCCTCCATCCAGCCATCCATCCAGCCATCCAACCATTCATCCATCTCTCCAGCCAGCCATGTATCCAGCCATCCATCCATCCATCCAGCCATCCATTCAGCAATCCATCCATCCATCCATCCCTTCAGCCATCCATCCATTCAGCCATCCATCCAGCCATCCATCCATCCATCCATCCATCCCTCCAGCCAGCCATCCATCCAGCCATCCATCCGTCCAGCCATCCATCCATCCATCCATCCCTCCAGCCAGTCACCCAACCAGCAATCCATCCATACAGCCATCCATCCAGCCATCCATCCATCCATCCATCCCTCCAGCCAGCCATTCATCCAGCCATCCATCCATTCAGCCATCCATCCAGCCATCCAACCATCCATCCCTCCAGCAAGCCATCCATCCAGCCATCCATTCATCCAGCCATCCATCCAGCCATCCATCCATCCATCCAACCCTCCAGCCAGCCATACATCCAGGCATCCAGGCATCCATCCATCCCTCCTTCCAGCCAGTCATTAAGCCATCCATCCATCCAGCCATCCATCCAGCCATCCATCCCTCCAGCCAGCCAGCCATCCAGCCATCCCTCCATCCAGCCATCCAGCCATCCATTCATGAATCCATCCCTCCAGCCAGCCATCCATCAAGCCATCCATCCATCCAGCCGTCCATTCAGCCATCCATCCTTCCATCCATCCCTTCAGCCTGCCAGCCATCCAGCCATCCATCCATCCAGCTATCCATCCAGCCATCCAGCCATCCATCCCTCCAGCCAGGCATTCATCCAGCCATCCATCCATTCAGCCATCCATCCAGCCATCCATCCATCCATCCATCCCTCCAGCCAGCCATCCATCCAGCCATCCATCCGTCCAGCCATCCATCCATCCATCCATCCATCCATCCATCCCTCCAGCCAGCCATCCATCCAGTCATCCATCCTTCCAGCCATCCATCATCCATCCATCCCTCCTTCCAGCCAGTCATTAAGCCATCCATCCATCCAGCCATCCATCCAGCCATCCATCCCTCCTGCCAGCCAGCCATCCAGCCATCCCTCCATCCAGCCATCCATCCAGCCATCCATCCATCCATCCCTCCAGCCAGCCAACCATCCAGCCATCCCTCCATCCAGCTATCCATCCATCCATCCATCCCACCAGCCAGCCATCCATCCAGGCATCCATCCAGCAATCCATCCAGCCGTCCATTCATCAATCCATCCCTCCAGCCAGCCATCCATCAAGCCATCCATCCATCCAGCCGTCCATTCAGCCATCCATCCATCCATCCATCCCTTCAGCCTGCCAGCCATCCAGCCATCCATCCATCCAGCCATCCATCCAGCCATCCATCCATCCATCCATCCCTCCAGCCAGGCATTCATCCATCCATCCCTCCAGCCAGCCATCCATCCAGCCATCCATCCGTCCAGCCATCCATCCATCCATCCATCCATCCATCCATCCATCCATCCATCCATCCATTCCTCAAGCCAGCCATTCATCCAGCCATCCATCCTTCCAGCCATCCATCCAGCCATCCATCCATCCAACCATCCCTCCAGCCAGCCATCCATCCAGCCAGCCATCCAGCCATCCATCCATCAATCTCTCCCTCCAGCTTGCCATGCATCCAGCCATTCTTCCATCCAGCCACCCATCCAGACATCCATCCATGACTCCATCCCTCCAGCCAGCCATCCATCAATCCATCGATCTAGCCATCCATTCAGCCATTCATCCATCCATCCATCACTGCAGCCAGCCAGCCATCCAGCCTTCCATCCATCCAGCCATCCGTCCAGCCATTCATTAATCCATCCATTCCTCCAGCCAGCAATCCATCCAGCCATCCATCCAGCCATCCATCCAGCCATCCATCCATCCATCCATCACTCCAGCCAGCCATCCATCCAGCCATCCATCCATCCAGCCATCCATCGCGCCATCCATCCATTCATCCCTCCAGCCAGCCATTGTCCAGCCATCCATCCATCCAGCCATCCATCCATCCATCCATCCATCCATCCCTCCAGCCAGCCATCCATCCGGACATCCATCCATCCAGCCATCCATCCCTCCAGACAGCCATCCATCCAGCCGTCCCTCCATCCAGCCATCCATCCAGCCATCCATGCATTCATCCATCTCTCCATCCAGCCATCCATCCAGCCATTCATCCATCCATCCATTCCTCCAGCCATCCAGCCATCCATCCATCAATCCATCCCTCCAGCCAGCCATGCATCCAGCCCTCCCTCCATCCAGCTATCCATTAATCCATCCATCCCACCAGCCAGCCATCCATCCAGCCATCCATCCAGCTATCCATCCAGCCATCCATTCATCAATCCATTCCTCCAGCCAGCCCTCCATCAAGCCATCCATCCATCCAGCCGTCCATTCAGCCATCCATCCATCCATCCATCCCTTCAGCCTGCCAGCCATCCAGCCATCCATCCATCCACCCATTCATTCAGCTATCCATCCATCCATCCATCCCTCCAGCCAGCCATTCATCCAGCCATCCATCCATTCAGCAATCCATCCAGCAACCATCCATCCATCCATCCCTCCAGCCAGCCATCCATCCAGCCAACCATCCGTCCAGCCATCCATCCATCCATCCCTCCAGCCAGCCATCCATCCAGCCATCCATCCATCCAGCCATCCATCCAGCCATCCATCCATCCATCCATCCAGCCATCCATCCAGCCAACCATCCAGCCATCCATCCATCAGTCCATTCCTCCAGCCAGCCATGCATCCAGCCATCCTTCCATCCAGCCATCCATCCAGACATCCATCCATGACTCCATCCCTCCAGCCAGCCATCCATCCATCCATCGATCTAGCCATCCATTCAGCCATCCATCCATCCATCCATCCCTGCAGCCATCCATCCAGCCTTCCATCCATCCAGCCAACCGTCCAGCCATTCATTAATCCATCCATTCCTCCAGCCAGCAATCCATCCAGCCATCCATTCAGCCATTCATCCAGCCACCCATCCATCCATTCATCACTCCAGCCAGCCATCCAACCAGCCATCCATCCATCGAGCCATCCATCGAGCCATCCATCCATCCATCCCTCCAGCCAGCCATCCATCCAGCCATCCATCCATCCAGCCATCCATCCATCCATCCATCCATCCATCCCTCCAGCCAGCCATCCATCCGTACATCCATCCATCCAGCCATCCATCCCTCCAGCCAGCCAACCATCCAGCCATCCTTCCATCCAGCTATCCATCCATCAATCCATCCCACAAGCCAGCCATCCATCCAGCCATCCATCCAGCTATCCATCCAGCCATCCATTCATCAATCCATCCCTCCAGCCAGCCATCCATCAAGCCATCCATCCATCCAGCCGTCCATTCAGCCATCCATCCATCCATCCATCCCTTCAGCCTGCCAGCCATCCATCCATCCATCCATCCAGCCATCCATCAAGCCATCCATCTATCCAGCCATCCATCCATCCATCCATCCATCCATCCCGCCAGCGAGTCATCCATCCAGCCATCCATCCATCCAGCCATCCATCCAGCCATCCATCCATCCATCCATCCCTCCAGCCAGCCATTCATTCAGCCATCCATCCATCCAGCCATCCAACCAGCTATCCATCCATCCATCCATCCCTCTAGCAAGCCATCCATCCAGCCATCCAGCCATCCATCCAGCCATCCATCCATCCATCCATCCCTCCAGCCAGCCATCCATCCAGCCATCCCACAATCCAGCCATCCATCCAGCCATCCATGCATTCATCCATCTCTCCATCAAGCCATCCATCCAGCCATTCATCCATCCATCCATACCTCCAGCCAGACAGCCATCCATCCATCCCTCCATCCTTCCATCCAGCCATCCATCCATCCATCCTTCCCTCCAGCCAGCCATCCATCCAGCCATCCATCCATCCAGCCGCCCATCCAGCCATCCATCCATCCATCCATCCCTCCAGCCAGTCATCCAACCAGCCATCCATCCATCCAGCCATCCATCCAGCCATCCATCCATCCATCCATCCCTCCAGCCAGCCATTCATCCAGCCATCCATCCATTCAGCCATCCATCCAGCCATCCAACCATCCATCCCTCCAGCAAGCCATCCATCCAGCCATCCATTCATCCAGCCATCCATCCAGCCATCCATCCATCCATCCATCCCTCCAGCCAGCCATCCATCCAGCCATCCCTCCATCCAGCCATCCATCCAGCCATCCAACCATTCATCCATCTCTCCAGCCAGCCATATATCCAGCCATCCATCCATCCATCCAGCCATCCATTCAGCAATCCATCCATCCATCCATCCCTTCAGCCATCCATCCATTCAGCCATCCATCCAGCCATCCATCCATCCATCCATCCCTCCAGCCAGCCATCCATCCAGCCATCCATCCGTCCAGCCATCCATCCATCCATCCATCCATCCATCCATCCATCCCTCCAGCCAGCCATCCATCCAGCCATCCATCCTTCCAGCCATCCATCCAGCCATCCATCCATCCAACCATCCCTCCAGCCATCCATCCATCCAGCCAGCCATCCAGCCATCCATTCATCAATCCATCCCTCCAGCCAGCCATGCATCCAGCCATCCTTCCATCCAGCCATCCATCCAGACATCCATCCATGACTCCATCCCTCCAGCCAGCCATCCATCCATCCATCGATCTAGCCATCCATTCAGCCATCCATCCATCCATCCATCCCTGCATCCAGCCATCCATCCAGCCTTCCATCCACCCAGCCATCCGTCCAGCCATTCATTAATCCATCCATTCCTCCAGCCAGCAATTCATCCAGCCATCCATCCAGCCATCCATCCAGCCATCCATCCATTCATCCATCACTCCAGCCAGCCATCCATCCAGCCATCCATCCATCCATCCATCCCTCCAGCCAGTCACCCAAACAGCAATCCATCCATACAGCCATCCATCCAGCCATCCATCCATCCATCCATCCCTCCAGCCAGCCATTCATCCAGCCATCCATCCATTCAGCCATCCATCCAGCCATCCAACCATCCATCCCTCCAGCAAGCCATCCATCCAGCCATCCATTCATCCAGCCATCCATCCAGCCATCCATCCATCCATCCAACCCTCCAGCCAGCCATACATCCAGGCATCCATCCATCCATCCATCCATCCATCCCTCCTTCCAGCCAGTCATTAAGCCATCCATCCATCCAGCCATCCATCCAGCCATCCATCCCTCCAGCCAGCCAGCCATCCAGCCATCCCTCCATCCAGCCATCCATCCAGCCATCCATCCATCCATCCCTCCAGCCAGCCAACCATCCAGCCATCCCTCCATCCAGCTATCCATCCATCCATCCATCCCACCAGCCAGCCAGCCATCCAGCCATCCATCCAGCTATCCATCCAGCCATCCATTCATGAATCCATCCCTCCAGCCAGCCATCCATCAAGCCATCCATCCATCCAGCCGTCCATTCAGCCATCCATCCTTCCATCCATCCCTTCAGCCTGCCAGCCATCCAGCCATCCATCCATCCAGCTATCCATCCAGCCATCCATCCATCCATCCCTCCAGCCAGGCATTCATCCAGCCATCCATCCATTCAGCCATCCATCCAGCCATCCATCCATCCATCCATCCCTCCAGCCAGCCATCCATCCAGCCATCCATCCGTCCAGCCATCCATCCATCCATCCATCCATCCATCCATCCCTCCAGCCAGCCATCCATCCAGCCATCCATCCTTCCAGCCATCCATCCAGCCATCCATCCATCCAACCATCCCTCCAGCCAGCCATCCATCCAGCCAGCCATCCAGCCATCCATCCATCAATCCATCCCTCCAACCATCCTTCCATCCAGCCATCCATCCAGCCATCCATCCATGACTCCATCCCTCCAGCCAGCCATCCATCCATCCATCGATCTAGCCATCCTTTCAGCCATCGATCCATCCATCCATCTCTGTAGCCAGCCATCCATCCAGCCTTCCATCCATCCAGCCATCCGTCCAGCCATTCATTAATCCATCCATTCCTCCAGCCAGCAATTCATCCAGCCATCCATCCAGCCATCCATCCAGCCATCCATCCATCCATCCATCACTCCAGCCAGCCATCCATCCAGCCATCCATCCATCCAGCCATCCATCGAGCCATCCATCCATCCATCCCTCCAGCCAGCCATCCGTCCAGCCATCCATCCATCCAGCCATCCATCCATCCATCCATCCATCCATCCAGCCAGCCATCCATCCGGACATCCATCAATCCAGCCATCCATCCCTCCAGCCAGCCATCCATCCAGCCATCCATCCATCAGGCCATCCATCCAGCCATCCATGCATTCATCCATCTCTCCATCCAGCCATCCATCCAGCCATTCATCCATCCATCCATACCTCCAGACATCCAGCCATCCATCCATCAATCCATCCCTCCAGCCAGCCATGCATCCAGCCATCCCTCCATCCAGCTATTCATCCATCCATCCATCCCACCAGCCAGCCATCCATCCAGCCATCCATCCAGCTATCCATCCAGCCATCCATTCATCAATCCATCCCTCCAGCCAACCATCCATCAAGCCATCCATCCATCCCGCCGTCCATTCAGCCATCCATCCACCCATCCATCCCTTCAGCCTGCCAGCCATCCAGCCATCCATCCATCCAGCCATCCATCCAGCCATCCATCCATCCATCCATCCCTCCAGCCAGCCATTCATCCAGCCATCCATCCATTCAGCCATCCATCCATCCATCCATCCCTCCAGCCAGCCATCCATCCAGCCATCCATCCTTCCAGACATCCATCCAGCCATCCATCCATCCATCCATCCCTCCAGCCAGCCATCCATCCAGCCAGCCATCCAGCCATCCATCCATCAATCCATCCCTCCAGCCTGGAGGGATGGATGAATGGATGGATGGCTGGATGGATGGCTGGATGGATGGATGGATGGCTGGATGGATGACTCGCTGGCGGGATGGATGGATGGATGGATGGCTGGATGGATGGCTGGATGGATGGATGCCTGGATGGATGGCTGGATGGATGGATGGATGGATGGCTGGATGGATGGATGGCTGGATGGATGGATAGCTGGATGGCTGGAAGGCTGGATGGATGGATGGCTGGATGGATGGCTGGATGGATGGATGGATGGATGGATGGATGGATGGATGGCTGGATGGAGGGATAGCTGGAGGGATGGATGGATGGCTGGATGGATGGCTGGATGGATGGATGGCTGGATGGATTGCTGGCTGGAGGATTGGATGGATGGATGGATGGCTGGATGGATGGCAGGATGGATGGATGGCTGGATGGATGGCTGCCTGGAGGGATGGATGGATGGATGGCTGAATGGATGGCTGGATGGATGGATGGCTGGATGGCTGGCTGGCTGGAGAGATGGATGGATGGATGGCTGGATGGACGGCTGGATGGATGGAAGGCTGTATGGATGGCTGGCTGGAGGGATGGATTGATGGATAGATGGCTGGATGGATGGCTGGATGGATGGATGGCTGGATGGATGGCTGGCTGGAGGGATGGATGGATGGATGGGTGGCTGGACGGAGGGATGGCTGGATGGTTGGCTGGCTGGAGGGATGGATGGATGGATGGCTGGATGGATGTCTGAATGGAGGGATGGGTGGATGGATGGCTGGCTGGAGGGATGGATGGATGGATGGATGGCTGGATGGATGGCTGGATGGATGGATGGCTTAATGACTGGCTGGCTGGAGGTAGGAATGGATGGATGGATGGATGGATGGATGGCTGGATGGATAGCTGGATAGAGGGATGGCTGGATGGATGGCTGGTGGAGGGATGGATGGATGGATGGATGGCTGGATGGATGGCTGAATGGATGGATGGCTGGCTGAAGGGATGGATGGATGGAAGGATGGATGGCTGAATGGATGGCAGGATGCATGTATAGCTGGATGGATGGCTGGCTGGAGGGATGGATGAATGGATGGATGGCTGGATGGATGGCTGGATGGCTGGATGGCTGGCTGGATGGCTGGCTGGGCGGGTGGATTGATGGATGGATGGTTGGATGGATGGCTGGATGGATGGATGCATGGATGGATTGCTGGCTGGAGGTATGGTTGGATGATGAATGGATGGATGGATGGCTGGATGGAGAGATGGATGAATGCATGGATGGCTGGATGGATGGCTGGATGGAGGGATGGTTGGATGGATGGCTGGCTGGAGGGATGGCTGGATGGATGGCTTGCTGGAGGGATGAATGGATGGATGGATGGCTGGATGGATTGCTGGATGGGTGGATGGCTGGATGAATGGTTGGCTAGAGGGATGGATGGATGGATGGATGGCTGGATGGATGGCTGGATGGATGGATGGCTGGATGGATGACTCGCTGGCGGGATGGATGGATGGATGGATGGCTGGATGGATGGCTGGATGCCTGGATGGATGGCTGGATGGATGGATGGATGGATGGCTGGATGGATGGATGGCTGGATGGATGGATAGCTGGATGGCTGGAAGGCTGGATGGATGGATGGCTGGATGGATGGCTGGATGGATGGATGGATGGATGGATGGCTGGATGGATGGCTGGATGGAGGGATAGCTGGAGGGATGGATGGATGGCTGGATGGATGGCTGGCTGGAGGGATGGATTGATGGATAGATGGCTGGATGGATGGCTGGATGGATGGATGGCTGGATGGGTGGCTGGCTGGAGGGATGGATGGATGGATGGGTGGCTGGACGGAGGGATGGCTGGATGGTTGGCTGGCTGGAGGGATGGATAGATGGCTGGCTGGATGGATGACTGGATGGAGGGATGGCTGGATGGATGGATGGCTGGATGGATGGCTGGCAGGAGGGATGGATGGATGGATGGATGGCTGGATGGATGGCTGGCTGGATCGATGGATGAATGGATGGCTGGATGGATGGATGGCCGAATGGTTGGCTGGCTGGATGGATGGATGGCTGGATGGATGGCTTGCTGGATGGATGGATTGATGGATGGATGGCTTGATGGATGGCTGGATGGCTGGACGGATGGATGGCTAGATGGATTGCAGGCTGAAGGGATGAATGGATGGATGGATGGCTGGATGGACGGCTGGATGGTTGGATGGCTGGATGGATGGCTGGCTGGAGGGATGGATTGATGGGTAGATGGCTGGATGGATAGCTGAATGGATGGCTGGATTGAAGGTTGGCTGGTGGGATGGATGGATGGATGGATGGATGGATGGAGGGATGGCTGGATGGTTGGCTGGCTGGTGTGTTGGATGGATGGCTGGATGGATGGCTGGATGGAGTGGAGGGATGGCTGGATGGATGGCTGGCTGAAGGGATGGATGGCTGGATGGATGGCTGGATGGATGGATGGATGGATGGATGGCTTAATGACTGGCTGGCTGGAGGGATGGATGGATGGATGGATGGCTGGATGGATGGCTGGATGGATGGATGGCTGGATGCATGGCTGGCTGGAGAGATGGATGAATGGTTGGATGGCTGGATGGATGGCTGTATGGAGGGATGGCTGGATGGATGGCTGGCTGGAGAGACGGATGGATGCATGGCTGGATGGATGGCTGTCTGGAGGGATGGCTGGATGGAAGGCTGGCTGAATAGATGGATGGCTGGATGGATGGATGGATGGATGGACGGATGGATGGAGGGATGGCTGGATGGATGGCTGGCTGGAGGGATGGATGGATGGATGGATGGCTGGATGGATGGCTGGATGGAGGAATGGTTGGATGGATGGTTGACTGGAGGGATGGATGGATGGCTGGATGGATGGCTTGATGAATGGATGGCTGGATGAACGATTGGCTGGAGGGATGGATGGATGGATGGCTGGATGGATGGCTGGATGGATGGATGGATGGATGGCTGGAAGGATAGCTGGATGGAGGGATGGCTGGATGGATGGCTGGCCGGAGGGATGGATGGATGGCTGGATGGATGGCTGGATGGATGGATGGCTTAATGGCTGGCTGGCTGGAGGGATGGATGGATGGATGGATGGCTGGATGAATGGCTGAATGGATGGATGGCTGGATGTATGGCTGGGTGGAGAGATGGATGGATCGATGGATGGCTGGATGGATGGCTTAATGGATGGATGTCTGGATGAATGGCTGGCTGGAGGGATGGATGGATGGATGGCTGGATGGATGGCTGGATGGATGGATGGATGGATGGATGGATGGCTGGATGGATGGCTGGATGGAGGGATAGCTGGAGGGATGGATGGATGGCTGGATGGATGGCTGGCTGGAGGGATGGATTGATGGATAGATGGCTGGATGGATGGCTGGATGGGTGGATGGCTGGATGGATGGCTGGCTGGAGGGATGGATGGATGGATGGGTGGCTGGACGGAGGAATGGCTGGATGGTTGGCTGGCTGGAGGGATGGATAGATGGCTGGCTGGATTGATGTCTGGATGGAGGGATGGCTGGATGGATGGATGGCTGGATGGATGGCTGGCAGGAGGGATGGATGGATGGATGGATGGCTGGATGGATGGCTGGCTGGAGCGATGGATGAATGGATGGCTGGATGGATGGATGGCCGAATGGTTGGCTGGCTGGATGGATGGATGGCTGGATGGATGGCTGGCTGGATGGATGGATTGATGGATGGATGGCTTGATGGATGGCTGGACGGATGGATGGCTAGATGGATTGCAGGCTGAAGGGATGAATGGATGGATGGATGGCTGGATGGACGGCTGGATGGATGGATGGCTGGATGGATGGCTGGCTGGAGGGATGGATTGATGGGTAGATGGCTGGATGGATAGCTGAATGGATGGCTGGATGGATGGTTGGCTGGTGGGATGGATGGATGGATGGATGGCTGGATGGAGGGATGGCTGGTTGGTTGGCTGGCTGGTGGGATGGACGGATGGCTGGATGGATGGCTGGATGTAGGAATGACTGGATGGATGGCTGGCTGAAGGGATGCATGGCTGGATGGATGGCTGGATGGATGGATGGATGGATGGATTGATGGCTTATTGACTGGCTGGCTGGAGGGATGGATGGATGGATGGATGGCTGGATGGATGGCTGGATGGATGGATGGCTGGATGAATGGCTGGCTGGAGAGATGGATGAATGGTTGGATGGCTGGATGGATGGCTGTATGGAGGGATGGCTGGATGGATGGCTGGCTGGAGTGACGGATGGATGCATGGCTGGATGGATGGCTGTATGGAGGGATGGCTGGATGGAAGGCTGGCTGAATGGATGGATGGCTGGATGGATGGATGAATGGACGGATGGCTGGATGGATGGCTGGCTGGAGGGATGGATTGATGGGTAGATGGCTGGATGGATAGCTGAATGGATGGCTGGATGGATGGTTGGCTGGTGGGATGGATGGATGGATGGATGGATGGATGGAGGGGTGGCTGGATGGTTGGCTGGCTGGTGGGATGGATGGATGGCTGGATGGATGGCTGGATGGAGTGGAGGGATGGCTGGATGGATGGCTGGCTGAAGGGATGGATGGCTGGATGGATGGCTGGATGGATGGATGGATGGATGGATGGCTTAATGACTGGCTGGCTGGAGGGATGGATGGATGGATGGATGGCTGGATGGATGGCTGGATGCATGGCTGGCTGGAGAGATGGATGAATGGTTGGATGGCTGGTTGGATGGCTGTATGGAGGGATGGCTGGGTGGATGGCTGGCTGGAGAGACGGATGGATGCATGGCTGGATGGATGGCTGTATGGAGGGATGGCTGGATGGAAGGCTGGCTGAATGGATGGATGGCTGGATGGATGGATGGATGGATGGACGGATGGATGGAGGGATGGCTGGATGGATGGCTGGCTGGAGGGATGGATGGATGGATGGCTGGAATGATGGCTGGATGGAGGAATGGTTGGATGGATGGTTGACTGGAGGGATGGATGGATGGATGGATGGCTGGATGGATGGCTTGATGAATGGATGGCTGGATGGACGATTGGCTGGAGGGATGGATGGATGGATGGCTGGATGGATGGCTGGATGGATGGATGGATGGATGGCTGGAAGGATAGCTGGATGGAGGGATGGCTGGATGGATGGCTGGCCGGAGGGATGGATGGATGGCTGGATGGATGGCTGGATGGATGGATGGCTTAATCGCTGGCTGGCTGGAGGGATGGATGGATGGATGGATGGCTGGATGAATGGCTGAATGGATGGATGGCTGGATGTATGGCTGGGTGGAGAGATGGATGGATCGATGGATGGCTGGATGGATGGCTTAATGGATGGATGTCTGGATGAATGGCTGGCTGGAGGGATGGATGGATGGATGGCTGGATGGATGGCTGGATGGATGGATGGATGGATGGATGGATGGCTGGATGGATGGCTGGATGGAGGGATAGCTGGAGGGATGGATGGATGGCTGGATGGATGGCTGGCTGGAGGGATGGATTGATGGATAGATGGCTGGATGGATGGCTGGATGGGTGGATGGCTGGATGGATGGCTGGCTGGAGGGATGGATGGATGGATGGGTGGCTGGACGGAGGGATGGCTGGATGGTTGGCTGGCTGGAGGGATGGATAGATGGCTGGCTGGATGGATGTCTGGATGGAGGGATGGCTGGATGGATGGATGGCTGGATGGATGGCTGGCAGGAGGGATGGATGGATGGATGGATGGCTGGATGGATGGCTAGCTGGAGCGATGGATGAATGGATGGCTGGATGGATGGATGGCCGAATGGTTGGCTGGCTGGATGGATGGATGGCTGGATGGATGGCTGGCTGGATGGATGGATTGATGGATGGATGGCTTGATGGATGGCTGGACGGATGGATGGCTAGATGGATTGCAGGCTGAAGGGATGAATGGATGGATGGATGGCTGGATGGACGGCTGGATGGATGGATAGCTGGATGGATGGCTGGCTGGAGGGATGGATTGATGGGTAGATGGCTGGATGGATAGCTGAATGGATGGCTGGATGGATGGTTGGCTGGTGGGATAGATGGATGGATGGATGGCTTGATGGAGGGATGGCTGGATGGTTGGCTGGCTGGTGGGATGGATGGATGGCTGGATGGATGGCTGGATGGAGGGATGGCTGGATGGATGGCTGGCTGAAGGGATGGATGGCTGGATGGATGGCTGGATGGATGGATGGATGGATGGATTGATGGCTTATTGACTGGCTGGCTGGAGGGATGGATGGATGGATGGATGGCTGGATGGATGGCTGGATGGATGGATGGCTGGATGTATGGCTGGCTGGAGAGATGGATGAATGGTTGGATGGCTGGGTGGATGGCTGTATGGAGGGATGGCTGGATGGATGGCTGGCTGGAGTGACGGATGGATGCATGGCTGGATGGATGGCTGTATGGAGGGATGGCTGGATGGATGGCTGGCTGAATGGATGGATGGCTGGATTGATGGATGGATGGACGGATGGATGGAGGGATGGCTGGATGGATGGCTGGCTGGAGGGATGGATGGATGGATGGCTGGATGGATGGCTGGATGGAGGAATGGCTGGATGGATGGTTGACTGGAGGGATGGATGGATGGATGGATGGCTGGATGGATGGCTTGATGAATGGATGGCTGGATGGACGATTGGCTGGAGGGATGGATGGATGGATGGCTGGATGGATGGCTGGATGGATGGATGGATGGATGGCTGGAAGGATAGCTGGCTGAAGGGATTGATGGATGGATGAATGGCTGGATGGACGGCTGGATGGATGGATGGCTGGATGGACGGCTGGCTGGAGGGATGGATGGATGGATGGATGGCTGGATGCAGGGATGGCTGGAATGTTGGCTGGCTGGAGGGATGGATGGATGGATGGATGGCTGGATGGATGTCTGGATGGAGGGATGGCTGGATGGATGGCTGGCTGGAGGGATGGATGGATGGATGGATGGCTGGGTGGATGGCTGGATGGAAGAATGGCTTAATGACTGGCTGGCTGGAGGGATGAATGGATTGATGGCTAGATGGATGGCTGGATCGATGGATGGCTGGATGTACGGCTGGCTGGAGGGTTGGATGGATGGATGGATGGATGGCTGGATGGATGGCTGGATAGAGGGATGGCTGGATGGATGGCTGGCTGGAGGGCTGGATGGATGGATGGATGGCTGGATGGATGGCTGAATGGATGGATGGCTGGATGAGTGGCTGGCTGGAGGGATGGATGGATGGATGGATGGCTGGATGAATGGCTAAATGGATGGATGGCTGGATGAATGGCTGGCTGGAGGGATGGATGGATGGATGGATGGATGGCTGGATGGATGGCTGGATGGATGGATGGCTGCATGGATGGCTGGCTGGAGGGATGGATGGATGGATGGATGGCTGGATGGATGGCTGAATGGATGGATGCCCGGATGGATGGCTGGCTGGAGGGATGGACGGATGGATGGATGGCTGGATGGATGGCTGGATGGATGGATGGCTGGATGGATCGCTGTCAGGAGAGATGGATGGATGGATGGCTGGCTGGATGGATGGCTGGATGGATGGCTGGCTGGAGGGATGGATGAATGGATGGCTGGATGGATGGCTGGCTGGAGGGATGGATTGAAGAATGGAAGGCTGGATGGATAGCTGGATGTATGGCTGGATGGATGGCTGGCTGGTGGGATGGATGGATGGATGGATGGATGGAGGGATGGCTGGATGGTTGGCTGGCTGGAGGGATGGATGGATGGATGGCTGGATGGATGGCTGGATGGAGGGATGGCTGGATGGATGGCTGGCTGGAGGGATGGATGGCTGGATGGATGGCTGGATGGTTGGATGGCTTAATGAATGGCTGGCTGGAGGGATGGATGTATGGCTGGATGGATGGCTGGATGGATGGATGGCTGGATGTATGGCTGGCTGGAGAGATGGATGAATGGTTGGATGGCTGGATGGATGGCTGGATGGAGGGTTGGCCGGATGGATGACTGGCTGGACGGATGGATGGATGGATGGTTGGATGGATGGCTGGATGGATGGATGGCTTGATGGATGGCTTGCTGGAGGGAAGGATGGATGGATGGCTGGATGGAAGGCTGGATGGATGGATGACTGAATGAAGGCTGGCTCGAGTGATGGATGGATTGATGGCTGGATGGATGGCTTGATGGATGGATGGCTGGATGGATGACTGGATGGAGGGATGGATGGATGGATGGATGGCTGGATGGGGGGCTGAATGGATGGATGGCTGGATGGATGGCTGGCTGGAAGGAAGGATGGATGGATGGATGGCTGGTTGGATGGCTGGATGGATGGATGGCTGGATGGATGGCTGGCTGGAGGAACTGATGGATGGATGGCTGGATGGATGGATGGATGGTTGGATGGATGGATGGCTGGATGGATGGATGGCTGGATGGATGGCTGGCTGGATGGATGGCTGGCTGGAGGGATGGATGGATGGATGGTTGGATTGATGGATGGCCGAATGGATGGCTGGCTGAAGGGATGGATGGATGGCTGAAAGGATGGCTGGATGGATGGGTGGATGGATGGATGGCTGGCTGGAGGGATGGATGAATGGATGGATGGCTGGATGGATGGCTGGATGGCAGGATGACTGGATGGATGACTGGCTGGGCGGGTGGATTGATGGATGGATGGCTGGATGGATGGCTGGATGGATGGATGGCTGGCTGGCTGGAGGTGTGGATGGATGGATGAATGGCAGGATGGATGGCTGGATGGAGAGATGGATGAATGCATGGAAGCTGGATGGATGGCTGGATGGAGGGATGGCTGGATGGATGGCTGGCTGGAGGGATGGATGGATGGACGGATGGCTGGATGGCTGGCTGAATGGATGGATGGCTGGATGGATTGCTTGCTGGAGGGATGGATGGATGGATGGATGGATGGCTGGCTGGAGGGATGGATGGATGGATGGCTGGATGGATGGCTGGATGGATGGATGGATGGATGGATGGCTGGATGGATGGATGGCTGGATGGAGGGATAGCTGGAGGGATGGATGGATGGCTGGATGGATGGCTGGCTGGAGGGATGGATTGATGGATAGATGGCTGGATGGATGGCTGGATGGGTGGATGGCTGGATGGATGGCTGGCAGGAGGGATGGATGGATGGATGGGTGGCTGGACGGAGGGATGGCTGGATGGTTGGCTGGCTGGAGGGATGGATAGATGGCTGGCTGGAGGATGTCTGGATGGAGGGATGGCTGGATGGATGGATGGCTGGATGGATGGCTGGCAGGAGGGATGGATGGATGGATGGATGGCTGGATGGATGGCTGGCTGGAGCGTTGGATGAATGGATGGCTGGATGGATGGATGGCCGAATGGTTGGCTGGCTGGATGGATGGATGGCTGGATGGATGGCTGGCTGGATGGATGGATTGATGGATGGATGGCTTGATGGATGGCTGGACGGATGGATGGCGAGATGGATTGCAGGCTGAAGGGATGAATGGATGGATGGATGGCTGGATGGACGGCTGGATGGATGGATGGCTGGATGGATGGCTGGCTGGAGGGATGGATTGATGGGTAGATGGCTGGATGGATAGCTGAATGGATGGCTGGATGGATGGTTGGCTGGTGGGATGGATGGATGGATGGATGGCTGGATGGAGGGATGGCTGGATGGTTGGCTGGCTGGTGGGATGGATGGATGGCTGGATGGATGGCTGGATGGAGGGATGGCTGGTTGGATGGCTGGCTGAAGGGATGGATGGCTGGATGGATGGCTGGATGGATGGATGGATGGATGGATTTATGGCTTATTCACTGGCTGGCTGGAGGGATGGATGGATGGATGGATGGCTGGATGGATGGCTGGATGGATGGATGGCTGGATGTATGGCTGGTTGGAGAGATGGATGAATGGTTGGATGGCTGGATGGATGGCTGTATGGAGGGATGGCTGGATGGATGGCTGGCTGGAGTGACGGATGGATGCATGGCTGGATGGATGGCTGTATGGAGGGATGGCTGGATGGAAGGCTGGCTGAATGGATGGATGGCTGGATGGATGGATGGATGGACGGATGGATGGAGGGATGGCTGGATGGATGGCAGGCTGGAGGGATGGATGGATGGATGGATGGCTGGATGGATGGCTGGATGGAGGAATGGCTGGATGGATGGTTGACTGGAGGGATGGATGGATGGCTGGATGGATGGCTTGATGAATGGATGGCTGGATGGACGATTGGCTGGAGGGATGGATGGATGGATGGCTGGATGGATGGCTGGATGGATGGATGGATGGATGGCTGGAAGGATAGCTGGATGGAGGGATGGCTGGATGGATGGCTGGCCGGAGGGATGGATGGATGGCTGGATGGATGGCTGGATGGATGGATGGCTTAATGGCTGGCTGGCTGGAGGGATGGATGGATGGATGGATGGCTGGATGAATGGCTGAATGGATGGATGGCTGGATGTATGGCTGGGTGGAGAGATGGATGGATCGATGGATGGCTGGATGGATGGCTTAATGGATGGATGGCTGGATGAATGGCTGGCTGGAGGGATGGATGGATGGATGGCTGGATGGATGGCTGGATGGATGAATGGCTGGATGGATGAATGGCTGGAGGGATGGATGGATGGATGGATGGCTGGATGGATTGCTGGATGGATGGATGGATGGACGGAAACTGGATGGATGGCTGGCTGGAGGGATGGATGGATGGCTGGATGGATGGCTGGATGGATGGATGGCTGGATGGATGGCTGGCTGGAGGAATGGGTGGATGGATGGATGGCCGGATGGATGGATGGATGGATGGATGGCTGAATGGTTGGCTGGATGGATGGATGGCTGGATGGATGGCTGGCTGGAGGGATTGATGGATGGATGAATGGCTGGATGGACGGCTGGATGGATGGATGGCTGGATGGACGGCTGGCTGGAGGGATGGATGGATGGATGGATGGCTGGATGCAGGGATGGCTGGAATGTTGGCTGGCTGGAGGGATGGATGGATGGATGGATGGCTGGATGGATGTCTGGATGGAGGGATGGCTGGATGGATGGCTGGCTGGAGGGATGGATGGATGGATGGATGGCTGGGTGGATGGCTGGATGGAAGAATGGCTTAATGACTGGCTGGCTGGAGGGATGAATGGATTGATGGCTAGATGGATGGCTGGATCGATGGATGGCTGGATGTACGGCTGGCTGGAGGGTTGGATGGATGGATGGATGGATGGCTGAATGGATGGCTGGATAGAGGGATGGCTGGATGGATGGCTGGCTGGAGGGCTGGGTGGATGGATGGATGGCTGGATGGATGGCTGAATGGATGGATGGCTGGATGAGTGGCTGGCTGGAGGGATGGATGGATGGATGGATGGCTGGATGAATGGCTAAATGGATGGATGGCTGGATGAATGGCTGGCTGGAGGGATGGATGGATGGATGGATGGATGGCTGGATTGATGGCTGGATGGATGGATGGCTGCATGGATGGCTGGCTGGAGGGATGGATGGATGGATGGATGGCTGGATGGATGGCTGGATGGATGGATGCCCGGTTGGATGGCAGGCTGGAGGGATGGACGGATGGATGGATGGCTGGATGGATGGCTGGATGGATGGATGGCTGGATGGATCGCTGTCAGGAGGGATGGATGGATGGATGGCTGGCTGGATGGATGGCTGGATGGATGGCTGGCTGGAGGGATGGATGAATGGATGGCTGGATGGATGGCTGGCTGGAGGGATGGATTGAAGAATGGATGGCTGGATGGATAGCTGGATGTATGGCTGGATGGATGACTGGCTGGTGGGATGGATGGATGGATGGATGGATGGAGGGATGGCTGGATGGTTGGCTGGCTGGAGGGATGGATGGCTGGATGGATGGCTGGATGGAGGGATGGCTGGATGGATGGCTGGCTGGAGGGATGGATGGCTGGATGGATGGCTGGATGGTTGGATGGCTTAATGACTGGCTGGCTGGAGGGATGGATGGATGGCTGGATGGATGGCTGGATGGATGGATGGATGGATGTATGGCTGGCTGGAGAGATGGATGAATGGTTGGATGGCTGGATGGATGGCTGGATGGAGGGATGGCTGGATGGATGACTGGCTGGAGGGATGGATGGATGGATGGTTGGATGGATGGCTGGATGGATGGATGGCTTGATGGATGGCTTGCTGGAGGGATGGATGGATGGATGGCTGGGTGGATGGCTGGATGGATGGATGACTGAATGAAGGCTGGCTCGAGTGATGGATGGATTGATGGCTGGATGGATGGCTTGATGGATGGATGGCTGGATGAATGACTGGATGGAGGGATGGATGGATGGATGGATGGCTGGATGGGGGGCTGAATGGATGGATGGCTGGATGGATGGCTGGCTGGAAGGAAGGATGGATGGATGGATGGCTGGATGGATGGCTGGATGGATGGATGGCTGGATGGATGGCTGGCTGGAGGAACTGATGGATGGATGGCTGGATGGATGGATGGATGGTTGGATGGATGGATGGCTGGATGGATGGATGGCTGGATGGATGGCTGGCTGGATGGATGGCTGGCTGGAGGGATGGATGGATGGATGGCTGGATGGATGGATGGCCGAATGGATGGATGGCTGAAGGGATGGATGGATGGATGGATGGCTGAAAGGATGGCTGGATGGATGGATGGATGGATGGATGGATGGCTGGCTGGAGGGATGGATGAATGGATGGATGGCTGGATGGATGGCTGGATGGCAGGATGACTGGATGGATGACTGGCTGGGCGGGTGGATTGATGGATGGATGGCTGGATGGATGGCTGGATGGATGGATGGATGGATGGCTGGCTGGCTGGAGTTGTGGATGGATGGATGAATGGCAGGATGGATGGCTGGATGGAGAGATGGATGAATGCATGGAAGCTGGATGGATGGCTGGATGGAGGGATGGCTGGATGGATGGCTGGCTGGAGGGATGGATGGATGGACGGATGGCTGGATGGCTGGCTGAATGGATGGATGGCTGGATGGATGGCTTGCTGGAGGGATGGATGGATGGATGGATGGATGGCTGGATGGATGGCTTGATGAATGGATGGCTGGATGGACGATTGGCTGGAGGGATGGATGGATGGATGGCTGGATGGATGGCTGGATGGATGGATGGATGGATGGCTGGAAGGATAGCTGGATGGAGGGATGGCTGGATGGATGGCTGGCCGGAGGGATGGATGGATGGCTGGATGGATGGCTGGATGGATGGATGGCTTAATGGCTGGCTGGCTGGAGGGATGGATGGATGGATGGATGGCTGGATGAATGGCTGAATGGATGGATGGCTGGATGTATGGCTGGGTGGAGAGATGGATGGATCGATGGATGGCTGGATGGATGGCTTAATGGATGGATGGCTGGATGAATGGCTGGCTGGAGGGATGGATGGATGGATGGCTGGATGGATGGCTGGATGGATGAATGGCTGGATGGATGAATGGCTGGAGGGATGGATGGATGGATGGATGGCTGGATGGATTGCTGGATGGATGGATGAATGGACGGATGGCTGGATGGATGGCTGGCTGGAGGGATGGATGGATGGCTGGATGGATGGCTGGATGGATGGATGGCTGGATGGATGGCTGGCTGGAGGAATGGGTGGATGGATGGATGGCCGGATGGATGGCTGGATGGATGAATGGTTGGATGGATGGCTGTCAGGAGGGATGGATGGATGGCTGAATGGTTGGCTGGATGGATGGATGGCTGGATGGATGGCTGGCTGGAGGGATTGATGGATGGATGAATGGCTGGATGGACGGCTGGATGGATGGATGGCTGGATGGACGGCTGGCTGGAGGGATGGATGGATGGATGGAAAACTGGATGCAGGGATGGCTGGAATGTTGGCTGGCTGGAGGGATGGATGGATGGATGGATGGCTGGATGGATGTCTGGATGGAGGGATGGCTGGATGGATGGCTGGCTGGAGGGATGGATGGATGGATGGATGGCTGGGTGGATGGCTGGATGGAAGAATGGCTTAATGACTGGCTGGCTGGAGGGATGAATGGATTGATGGCTAGATGGATGGCTGGATCGATGGATGGCTGGATGTACGGCTGGCTGGAGGGTTGGATGGATGGATGGATGGATGGCTGAATGGATGGCTAGATAGAGGGATGGCTGGATGGATGGCTGGCTGGAGGGCTGGATGGATGGATGGATGGCTGGATGGATGGCTGAATGGATGGATGGCTGGATGAGTGGCTGGCTGGAGGGATGGATGGATGGATGGATGGCTGGATGAATGGCTAAATGGATGGATGGCTGGATGAATGGCTGGCTGGAGGGATGGATGGATGGATGGATGGCTGGATTGATGGCTGGATGGATGGATGGCTGCATGTATGGCTGGCTGGAGGGATGGATGGATGGATGGATGGCTGGATGGATGGCTGGATGGATGGATGCCCAGTTGGATGGCTGGCTGGAGGGATGGACGGATGGATGGATGGCTGGATGGATGGCTGGATGGATGGATGGCTGGATGGATCGCTGTCAGGAGGGATGGATGGATGGATGGCTGGCTGGATGGATGGCTGGATGGATGGCTGGCTGGAGGGATGGATGAATGGATGGCTGGATGGATGGCTGGCTGGAGGGATGGATTGAAGAATGGATGGCTGGATGGATAGCTGGATGTATGGCTGGATGGATGACTGGCTGGTGGGATGGATGGATGGATGGATGGATGGAGGGATGGCTGGATGGTTGGCTGGCTGGAGGGATGGATGGCTGGATGGATGGCTGGATGGAGGGATGGCTGGATGGATGGCTGGCTGGAGGGATGGATGGCTGGATGGATGGCTGGATGGTTGGATGGCTTAATGACTGGCTGGCTGGAGGGATGGATGGATGGCTGGATGGATGGCTGGATGGATGGATGGCTGGATGTATGGCTGGCTGGAGAGATGGATGAATGGTTGGATGGCTGGATGGATGGCTGGATGGAGGGATGGCTGGATGGATGACTGGCTGGAGGGATGGATGGATGGATGGTTGGATGGATGGCTGGATGGATGGATGGCTTGATGGATGGCTTGCTGGAGGGATGGATGGATGGATGGCTGGGTGGATGGCTGGATGGATGGATGACTGAATGAAGGCTGGCTCGAGTGATGGATGGATTGATGGCTGGATGGATGGTTTGATGGATGGATGGCTGGATGGATGACTGGATGGAGGGATGGATGGATGGATGGATGGCTGGATGGGGGGCTGAATGGATGGATGGCTGGATGGATGGCTGGCTGGAAGGAAGGATGGATGGATGGATGGCTGGATGGATGGCTGGATGGATGGATGGCTGGATGGATGGCTGGCTGGAGGAACTGATGGATGGATGGCTGGATGGATGGATGGATGGTTGGATGGATGGATGGCTGGATGGATGGATGGCTGGATGGATGGCTGGCTGGATGGATGGCTGGCTGGAGGGATGGATGGATGGATGGCTGGATGGATGGATGGCCGAATGGATGGATGGCTGAAGGGATGGATGGATGGATGGCTGAAAGGATGGCTGGATGGATGGATGGATGGATGGATGGATGGCTGGCTGGAGGGATGGATGAATGGATGGATGGCTGGATGGATGGCTGGATGGCAGGATGACTGGATGGATGACTGGCTGGGCGGGTGGATTGATGGATGGATGGCTGGATGGATGGCTGGATGGATGGATGGATGGATGGCTGGCTGGCTGGAGGTGTGGATGGATGGATGAATGGCAGGATGGATGGCTGGATGGAGAGATGGATGAATGCATGGAAGCTGGATGGATGGCTGGATGGAGGGATGGCTGGATGGATGGCTTTCTGGAGGGATGGATGGATGGACGGATGGCTGGATGGCTGGCTGAATGGATGGATGGCTGGATGGATGGCTTGCTGGAGGGATGGATGGATGGATGGATGGATGGCTGAATGGATGACTGGATGGATGGATGGCTGGATGAATGGCTGGCTGGATGGATGGCTGGATGGCTGGATGGCTGGATGGACGACTCGCTGGCGCGATGGATGGATGGATGGATGTCTGAATGGATGGCTGGATGGATGGATGCCTGGATGGATGGCTGGATGAATGGATGGATGGATAGATGGCTGGATGGATGGATGGCTGGATGGATGGATGTCTGGATGGCTGGAAGGCTGGATGGATGGATGGCTGGATGGATGGCTGGATGGATGGATGGATGGATGGATGGATGGATGGCTGGATGGATGGCTGGATGGAGGGATAGCTGGAGATATGGACGGATGGCTGGATGGATGGCTGGAAGGATGGATGGCTGGATGAATTGCTGGCTGGAGGAATGGATGGATGGATGGATGGCTGGATGGATGGCAGGATGGATGGATGGCTGGATGGATGGCTGGCTGGAGGGAAGGATGGATTGATGGATAGCTGAATGGATGGCTGGATGGATTGATGGCTGGATGGATGACTGGCTGGAGGGATGGATGGAAGGATGGCTGGATGGACGGCTGGATGGATGGAGGGCTGGATGGATGGCTGGCTGGAGGGATGGATTGATGGATGGATGGCTGGATGGATGGCTGGATGGATGGCTGGCTGGAGGGATGGATGGATGGATGTGTGGCTGGATGGAGGGATGGTTGGATGGTTGGCTGGCTGGAGGGATGGATGGATGGATGGATGGCTGGATGGATATCTGGATGGAGGGATGGCTGGATGGATGACTGGCTGGAATGATGGATGGATGGATGGATGGATGGCTGGATGGATGGCTGGATGGATGGCTGGATCGATGGATGGCTGGATATATGGCTGGCTGGAGGGATGGATGGATGGATGGATGGCTGGATGGATAGCTGGATAGAGGGATGGCTGGATGGATGGCTGGCTGGAGGGATGGATGGATGGATGGATGGATGGATGGATGGCTGAATGGATGGATGGCTGGATGGATGGCTGGCTGGAGGGATGGATGGATGGATGGATGGCTGAATGGATGGATGGCTGGATGAATGGCTGGCTGGAGGATGGATGGATGGCTGGATGGCTGGATGGATGGCTGGATGGATGGATGGCTGGATGGATGGCTGGATGGATGACTGGCTGGAAGGATGGATGGATGAATGGATGGCTGGATGGATGGCTGGATGGATGGATGGCTGGATGGATGGCTGGCTGGAGGGATGGATGGATGGATGGATGGCTGGATGGATAGCTGGATGTATGGCTGGATGGATGACTGGCTGGTGGGATGGATGGATGGATGGATGGATGGAGGGATGGCTGGATGGTTGGCTGGCTGGAGGGATGGATGGCTGGATGGATGGCTGGATGGAGGGATGGCTGGATGGATGGCTGGCTGGAGGGATGGATGGCTGGATGGATGGCTGGATGGTTGGATGGCTTAATGACTGGCTGGCTGGAGGGATGGATGGATGGCTGGATGGATGGCTGGATGGATGGATGGCTGGATGTATGGCTGGCTGGAGAGATGGATGAATGGTTGGATGGCTGGATGGATGGCTGGATGGAGGGATGGCTGGATGGATGACTGGCTGGAGGGATGGATGGATGGATGGTTGGATGGATGGCTGGATGGATGGATGGCTTGATGGATGGCTTGCTGGAGGGATGGATGGATGGATGGCTGGATGGATGGCTGGATGGATGGATGACTGAATGAAGGCTGGCTCGAGTGATGGATGGATTGATGGCTGGATGGATGGCTTGATGGATGGATGGCTGGATGGATGACTGGATGGAGGGATGGATGGATGGATGGATGGCTGGATGGGGGGCTGAATGGATGGATGGCTGGATGGATGGCTGGCTGGAAGGAAGGATGGATGGATGGATGGCTGGATGGATGGCTGGATGGATGGATGGCTGGATGGATGGCTGGCTGGAGGAACTGATGGATGGATGGCTGGATGGATGGATGGATGGTTGGATGGATGGATGGCTGGATGGATGGATGGCTGGATGGATGGCTGGCTGGATGGATGGCTGGCTGGAGGGATGGATGGATGGATGGCTGGATGGATGGATGGCCGAATGGATGGATGGCTGAAGGGATGGATGGATGGATGGATGGCTGAAAGGATGGCTGGATGGATGGATGGATGGATGGATGGATGGCTGGCTGGAGGGATGGATGAATGGATGGATGGCTGGAAGGATGGCTGGATGGCAGGATGACTGGATGGATGACTGGCTGGGCGGGTGGATTGATGGATGGATGGCTGGATGGATGGCTGGATGGATGGATGGATGGATGGCTGGCTGGCTGGTGGTGTGGATGGATGGATGAATGGCAGGATGGATGGCTGGATGGAGAGATGGATGAATGCATGGAAGCTGGATGGATGGCTGGATGGAGGGATGGCTGGATGGATGGCTGGCTGGAGGGATGGATGGATGGACGGATGTCTGGATGGCTGGCTGAATGGATGGATGGCTGGATGGATGGCTTGCTGGAGGGATGGATGGATGGATGGATGGATGGCTGGATGGATGGCTGGATGGATGGATGGCTGGATGAATGGCTGGCTGGATGGATGGCTGGATGGCTGGATGGCTGGATGGATGACTCGCTGGCGGGATGGATGGATGGATGGATGGCTGAATGGATGGCTGGATGGATGGATACCTGGATGGATGGCTGGATGGATGGATGGATGGATGGATGGCTGGATGGATGGATGGCTGGATGGATGGATGTCTGGATGGCTGGAAGGCTGGATGGATGGATGGCTAGATGGATGGCTGGATGGATGGATGGATGGATGGATGGATGGATGGCTGGATGGATGGCTGGATGGAGGGATAGCTGGAGATATGGACGGATGGCTGGATGGATGGCTGGAAGGATTGATGGCTGGATGAATTGCTGGCTGGAGGAATGGATGGATGGATGGATGGCTGGATGGATGGCAGGATGGATGGATGGCTGGTTGGATGGCTGGCTGGAGGGATGGATGGATGGATGGATAGCTGAATGGATGGCTGGATGAATGGATGGCTGGATGGATGACTGGCTGGAGGGATGGATGGAAGGATGGCTGGATGGACGGCTGGATGGATGGAGGGCTGGATGGATGGCTGGCTGGAGGGATGGATTGATGGATGGATGGCTGGATGGATGGCTGGATGGATGGATGGCTGGATGGATGGCTGGCTGAAGGGATGGATGGATGGATGTGTGGCTGGATGGAGGGATGGTTGGATGGTTGGCTGGCTGGAGGGATGGATGGATGGATGGATGGCTGGATGCATATCTGGATGGAGGGATGGCTGGATGGATGACTGGCTGGAGGGATGGATGGATGGATGGATGGATGGCTGGATGGATGGCTGGATGGATGGCTGGATCGATGGATGGCTGTATATATGGCTGGCTGGAGGGATGGATGGATGGATGGATGGCTGGATGGATAGCTGGATAGAGGGATGGCTGGATGGATGGCTGGCTGGAGGGATGGATGGATGGATGGATGGCTGGATGGATGGCTGAATGGATGGATGGCTGGATGGATGGCTGGCTGGAGGGATGGATGGATGGATGGATGGCTGAATGGATGGATGGCTGGATGAATGGCTGGCTGGAGGATGGATGGATGGCTGGATGGCTGGATGGATGGCTGGATGGATGGATGGCTGGATGGATGGCTGGATGGATGACTGGCTGGAAGGATGGATGGATGAATGGATGGCTGGATGGATGGCTGGATGGATGGATGGCTGGATGGATGGCTGGCTGGAGGGATGGATGGATGGATGGATGGCTGGATGGATGGCTGGATGGATGGATGCCTGGATGGATGGCTGGCTGGAGGGATGGATGGGTGGATGGCTGGCTGGATGGATGGCTGGATGGATGCATGGCTGGATGGATGGCTGGCAGGAGGGATGGATGGATGGATGGCTGGATGGATGGCTGAATGGATGGCTGGCTGGAGCGATGGATGAATGGATGGCTGGATGGATGGATGGTCGAATGGTTGGCTGGCTGGAGGGATGGATGGATGGCTGAATGGATGGCTGGATGGCCGAATGGTTGGCTGGCTGGAGGGATGGATGGATGGATGGATGGCTGAATGGATGGCTGGATGGATGGCAGGATGGATGGATGGCTGGATGGATGGCTCGCTGGATGGATGGATTGATGGATGGATGGCTGGATGGATGGCTGGATGGATGGATGGCTGGATGGATGACAGGCTGAAGGGATGAATGGATGGATGGATGGCTGGATGGACGGCTGGATGGATGGATGTCTGGATGGATGGCTGGCTGGAGGGATAGATTGATGGATGGATGGCTGGATGGATAGCTGGAGGGATGGCTGGATGGATGGCTGGCTGGTGGGATGGATGGATGGATGGATGGCTGGATGGATGGCTGGATGGGGGGATGGCTGAATGGATGGCTGGCTGGAGGGATGGATGGCTGGATGGATGGCTGGATGGATGGCTGGATGGTTGGATGGCTTAATGACTGGCTGGCTGGAGGGATGGATGGATGGCTGGATGGATGGCTGGATGGATGGATGGCTGGATGTATGGCTGGCTGGAGAGATGGATGAATGGTTGGATGGTTGGATGGATGGCTGGATGGAGGGATGGCTGGATGGATGACTGGCTGGAGGGATGGATGGATGGATGGATGGCTGGCTGGATGGATGGCTTGATGGATGGCTTGCTGGAGGGATGGATGGATGGAAGGCTGGATGGATGGATGACTGGATGAAGGCTGGCTCGAGTGATGGATGGATTGATGGCTGGATGGATGGCTTGATGGATGGATGGCTGGATGGATGACTGGCTGGAGGGATGGATGGATGGAGGGATGGCTGGATGGGGGGCTGAATGGATGGATGGCTGGATGGATGGCTGGCTGGAAGGAAGGATGGATGGATGGATGGCTGGATGGATGGCTGGATGGATGGCTGGCTGGAGGAACGGATGAATGGATGGATGGATGGATGGATGGCTGAATGGATGGCTGGATGGATGGCAGGATGGATGGATGGCTGGATGGATGGCTGGCTGGAGGAACGGATGAATGGATGGATGGATGGATGGATGGCTGAATGGATGGCTGGATGGATGGCAGGATGGATGGATGGCTGGATGGATGGCTGGCTGGAGGAACGGATGAATGGATGGATGGATGGATGGATGGCTGAATGGATGGCTGGATGGATGGCAGGATGGCTGGATGGCTGGATGGATGGCTGGCTGGAGGAACGGATGAATGGATGGATGGATGGATGGATGGATGGATGGATGGTTGGATGGATGGATTGCTGGATGGATGGATGGCTGGTTGGATGGCTGGATGGATGGATGGCTGGCGGGAGGGATGGATGGATGGATGGCTGGATGGATGGATGGCCGATTGGATGGCTGGCTGAAGGGATGGATGGATGGATGGATGGCTGAAAGGATGGCTGGATGGATGGATGGCTGGATGGATGGCTGGCTGGAGGGATGGATGAATGGATGGATGGCTGGATGGATGGCTGGAAGGCAGGATGACTGGATGGATGGCTGGCTGGGCGGGTGGATTGATGGATGGATGGCTGGATGGATGGCTTGATGGATGGATGGATGGATGGCTGGCTGGCTGGAGGTATGGATGGATGGATGAATGGCAGGATGGATGGCTGTTTGGAGAGATGGATGAATGCATGGATGGCTGGATGGATGGCTGGATGGAGGGATGGCTGGATGGATGGCTGGCTGGAGGGATGGATGGATGGACGGATGGCTGGATGGCTGGCTGAATGGATGGATGGCTGGATGGATGGCTTGCTGGAGGGATGGATGGATGGATGGATGGATGGCTGGATGGATGGCTGGATGGATGGATGGCTGGATGAATGGCTGGCTGGATGGATGGCTGGATGGATGGATGGCTGGATGGATGACTCGCTGGCGGGATGGATGGATGGATGGCTGGATGGATGGCTGGATGGATGGATGCCTGGATGGATGGATGGATGGATGGATGGATGGCTGGATGAATGGATGGCTGGATGGATGGCTGGATGGCTGGATGGCTGGAAGGCTGGATAGATGGATGGCTGGATGGATGGCTGGATGGATGGATGGATGGATGGATGGCTGGATGGATGGCTGGATGGAGGGATAGCTGGAGGGATGGATGGATGGCTGGATGGATGGCTGGATGTATGGCTGGATGGATGGCTAGCTGGAGGGATGGATGGATAGCTGAATGGATGGCTGGATGGATGGATGGCTGGATGGATGGCTGGCTGGAGGGATGGATGGAAGGATGGCTGGATGGACGGCTGGATGAATGGAGGGCTGGATGGATGGCTGGCTGGAGGGATGGATTGATGGATGGATGGTTGGATGGATAGCTGGATGGATCGATGGCTGGATGGATGGCTGGCTGGAGGGATGGATGGATGGATGTGTGGCTGGATGGAGGGATGGTTGGATCGTTGGCTGGCTGGAGGGATGGATGGATGGATGGCTGGATGGATGTCTGGATGGAGGGATGGCTGGATGGATGGCTGGCTAGAGGGATGGATGGATGGATGGATGGATGGCTGGATGGATGGCTGGATGGATGGATGGCCGAATGGTTGGCTGGCTGGAGGGATGGATGAATGGATGGATGGATGAATGGATGGCTGGATGGATGGATGACCGAATGGTTGGCTGGCTGGAGGGATGGATGGATGGCTGAATGGATGGCTGGATGGCCGAATGGTTGGCTGGCTGGAGGGATGGATGGATGGATGGATGGCTGAATGGATGGCTGGATGGATGGCAGGATGGATGGATGGCTGGATGGATGGCTCGCTGGATGGATGGATTGATGGATGGATGGCTGGATGGATGGCTGGATGGATGGATGGCTGGATGGATGACAGGCTGAAGGGATGAATGGATGGATGGATGGCTGGATGGACGGCTGGATGGATGGATGGCTGGATGGATGGCTGGCTGGAGGGATGGATTGATGGATGGATGGTTGGATGGATAGCTGGATGGATGGCTGGATGGATGGCTGGCTGGTGGGATGGATGGATGGATGGATGGCTGGATGGAGGGATGGCTGGTTGGTTGGCTGGCTGGAGGGATGGATGGATGGATGGATGGATGGCTGGATGGATGGCTGGATGGAGGGATGGCTGAATGGATGGCTGGCTGGAGGGATGGATGGCTGGATGGATGGCTGGATGGATGGCAGGATGGATGGATGGCTGGATGGATGGCTGGCTGGAGGAACGGATGAATGGATGGATGGATGGATGGATGGCTGAATGGATGGCTGGATGGATGGCAGGATGGCTGGATGGCTGGATGGATGGCTGGCTGGAGGAACGGATGAATGGATGGATGGATGGATGGATGGATGGATGGATGGTTGGATGGATGGATTGCTGGATGGATGGATGGCTGGTTGGATGGCTGGATGGATGGATGGCTGGCGGGAGGGATGGATGGATGGATGGCTGGATGGATGGATGGCTGGATGGATGGCTGGCTGGAGGAACGGATGAATGGATGGATGGATGGATGGATGGCTGAATGGATGGCTGGATGGATGGCAGGATGGCTGGATGGCTGGATGGATGGCTGGCTGGAGGAACGGATGAATGGATGGATGGATGGATGGATGGATGGATGGATGGTTGGATGGATGGATTGCTGGATGGATGGATGGCTGGTTGGATGGCTGGATGGATGGATGGCTGGCGGGAGGGATGGATGGATGGATGGCTGGATGGATGGATGGCCGAATGGATGGCTGGCTGAAGGGATGGATGGATGGATGGATGGCTGAAAGGATGGCTGGATGGATGGATGGCTGGATGGATGGCTGGCTGG